>NC_133418.1:79132500-79432500 GCF_049350105.2 Macaca mulatta
CACTTCTCATTTACCATCAGTGGAAACTGATACCACAGCTTCAGGCTTCTCTGCCCTCCCCCTTCTTGGCCCACCACATTCATTATTAGGTAGGTTTTAACTCTTCAACCTAAAAACAGCCATGGGTTTCTATTTAAAGAAATGCCAGTGGATCCCTTCTTCAAATGAAGAATGATTTTTAAAAATTGCTTTAACACCATCCACTATGTTGTTGGTCCGGATGTTCATATACTGAGTTTCTTACAGCAGCGTTCGCCTGTGTGCCCTGGATGGTTCTCTGTGGGCTCAGCCTCCCAATCAGTAACACAGAAGGAAGATGCATATCCCTGCAGCTACACGGGACATAATGAGTCTTTACGGCTATCCATTACCATCAGGTGTCACACAAATATGTAGGGCAAAGAAAAATACACATTATTAGCCACCCTCAGGCTTATGCTCTCCCGTGGCTCTTCCCATCTGGCAAGGTGATCCGCTGCGGAGTCCAAGGGCAAGATGAGAAAAACAATGACAGCCTCTGTATGTCTAGAACTTGATTCCAAACGCATTCTTAAATAAGCATCCACTTCACCTTTACCAGAGCCTCGAGGTGACAGTGACTACAGATCATTTACAGGGAGAGAAACTGAGGCCCAGGGAAATAAGCTATAGCTGATGGAGGACAGCACTGCAAGTCAGCACCAGACTGGGACCAAGAAGAAAACACAAAGGTGTGAGAGCTTTTGAATCACGATGCATATGACAGATGCAAGGCGACAGTGTTGCAATTATCATTATTATTCATCTAGTCACAATCTCTGAGCATTTAACATATGCTAGGTATACTCTCAGACTCAAAGAGGTAGAAGTATGGGGCGAATATGAAGATAAATGACACATGGTCCCTGCCCTCCAAGGACGGGGAAGTATGCTGGAGGAGTTGAACACCTCCTAAACAAACGAGGACCACACAATAGAACACTGGCGCCAAGCAGATGGAAGCCCAGAGGAGGGAGCCAGACTCTCCCTGTAGGTACAGGGAGGAGCTGACACTTGAGCTGGATGGAGAAGAGGCAAAAGGCCCTTCCAGGCACAGGGAACAGCATGTCCAGGCCCCAGAGGTGTAGCAGATCATTGAGAGAATGCAACTGTCAGTGAGATCAGCCAGGGCCAATTGGCCCAGAGCTTCATAGGCCTTGCCAAGGAGGAGAGATGTTCCTGAAGGCCACCAACAGTATAGGTCTCCCATCAGGGGCTTTAAGCAGGGGGAATAGCATGATCAGATTTGGGTGTCAAAAAGACAGGACAGGCTGGGCGCAGTGGCTCATACCTGTAATCCCAGCACTTTGGGAGGCCAAGGGGAGTGAACCACTTGAGGTCAAAAGTTCGAGGCCAGCCTGGCCAATATGGTGAAACCTCATCTCTACTAAAAATACAAAAAATTAGCTATCGTTGGGCGTGGTGGTATGCACCTGTAATCCCAGCTACTCGGGAGGATGAGGCAGGAGAATCGCTTGAACCTGGGAGGCAGAGGTTGCAGTAAGCCGAGATCGCGCCACTGCACTCCAGCCTGGGCAACAAGAGCGAAACTTTGTCTCAAAAAAAAAAAAAAAAAAAGGACAGGCCGTAGAGTGGCAAGAGGTCAGTCAACAGGAACACCTGGGGGCACACAGACAGTGTGGAGAAGATGTAATTCTTTACTCAAGTGACAGTGGGGGCTAAACTGAGGATCTGCCCCTGTCACATAACCTTTCATCTGCAGAGTGAAATAACAGTATTTGTCCTGCCTCCTTTATAGGACAAAATATAAAGTTATTAACAATAATGGAGGCCGGGTGTGGTGGCTCATGCCTGTAATCCCAGCACTTTGGGAGGCCAAGGCGGGCAGATCACAAGGTCAGGAGATCAAGATCATCCTGGCCAACATGGTGAAACCCCATCTCTACTACAAATACAAAAATTAGCTGGGCATGGTGGTGCATGCCTGTAGTCCCAGCTAGTCGGGAGGCTGAGGCAGGAGAATTGCTTGAACCAGAGAGGCAGAGGTTGCAGTGAGCCAAGATCATGCCATTGCACTCCAGCCTGGTGACAGAGCGAGACTCTGTCTCAAAGAAAATACATAAATAATAACAATAATGGAAACATAATAGAAGTAATAGCCAACTTGTCTTGAACACTTATATAGTTAATTTAACAAATACTGAATATTTGCTAGGCACCAGGCATGCTAAGTGCTTTACAAATGCTAATTCATTTAATCATTGCAATGATCTTGTGAAATAAGGACTTTCATTATCCCCATTTTGCAGATGAGGCAATTGAGACACAGAGACATTAAGTAACTTACACCAGGTCACCAGGTCGTAAGTAGTAGAGCTGTGATTTGCAGCCAGGCAGTCTGGCCTGAATCCTCTCTCTTGGTCACGATGTCCATGATCTCTTGTTATATGCCCAGCACTGTAGAAAGTACCTGGCAGCTGTTGTCTATTACTCTGGTCCTCACAACAATTCTGTGAAGTAGGCACTCTTTTTTCTCCCTACTTTATAGCTAAGGAAACTGAGGCACAAAGGGGATAAGTACCTTGCCCATGGTTGCACATAGAGTAAGTAAGTGGTTGAGTTGCACATCAATCTCTGGGACTGCAAAGTTCATGCTCTTAGCTGTACTCCCTTCAATCTAAAAGCCCAAAAACCACAGGGAGAGGACAGGGGACAGGGGACAGGGAGCGAGCAGCAACCTGAAAAAAGACTGAACCTTAGAATAGTGAGAGATCAGATGGAATATGTTTCTGCCTGGCTGAATTTTCCCAGCCCATGTTAAGCAAGAGAAGGCAAGGTCCCCCCTGTCTCCCAGCACCCCTGGTTCAGCCTCCAGACAAGTCGGGTTGTGTCATCTGGCCTGCCAGGCAGTAAAACACCCTGATCCCTTGGGGGTGAGGGTCTGCAGGCCTCAGCTCCGGGAACAGCAGGGTGGCAAACAATGGTATCTCAATCAGGCCTGGGTGTCTCTGATTGGCCCTGGCAAAAACAAGATGTCAGTGAGTAACAGCTGTAAATCCCTATGACAGCCAGTCCCCAGGCCCTGGGCACACTCTGGGCCATGCTGGAGCCGCAACGTCCAGAGCCTTCTCCTGCCACTTCTTGGGACTGGGAATCCTGGCCTGGGGCCTGGCAATGGAATCATTAATCTATGGACAGGCTTCACAAAGAGAAAAACATGCAGGAAAATATACAGAGGAAAATACAGCCAAAAAACACACCAGGGTTCCACTGAGACCAGACCATCTAGGACTGAGATTTGGAAGCAGGAGAGCAAAGCTCTCAGGAGGACATGTTAGAGACCCTGGAAGATGTATGGACTTTCAAGGAGTACTTACGACAGGCTGTGTACCTCAGTGGGCAGAGGTATGGACTTTGAAGCCAGACTATTTGGGTTCAAATCCCAGCTTGGCCTCTTACTGCCGAAAAACTGGGGGCATACTCCTTAATCTCTCAGGCTGGGCCTCAGTGTTCTTACCCATCATATGAGGATAATGATAGTACCGACATCATCAGGTTGTTACAGGGTTAAGTGAGTTAATATATAGAAAACTCCAAGAATAGTGCCCAGCACCTAGCCAGTGCTATGGAAATGTTAATTAAATAAGATAAATGGGCCAGGAGCAGTGGCTTAAGTCTGTAATCCCAGAACTTTCCGGATCACTTGAGGTCAGGAGTTTGAGACCAGCCTGGTCAACATGGTGAAACCCCGTCTCTACTAAATAATACAAAAATTAGCCAGGTGTGGTGGCATGTGCCTGTAATCCCAGCTACCCAGGAGGCTGAGGCATGAGAATCACTTGAACCTGGGAGGTGGAGGTTGCAGTGAGCCGAGATCATGCCACTGCACTCCAGCCTGGGTGACAAAGTGAGACTGCCTCAAAAAAAAAAAAAAAAAAAAAAAAAAAAAGGTCACAGGGGAGACAGGAGACATCTGTCCCAGTGGGGGATATCACAATATCCAGGTGAATAGAGATGGGGACTGGAGAGGAGATGCTTTCCATTTCATTCAAAAGAGTTTGAAAGAGTTTAGATCTGGAAGTCCCTGACTTAGGGTCACAGGGAAAGTCAAAGTGCTGTTTGACAACATGCTGCAGCAACCACACTAAGGCAGAACCACAGCCTTGGAATCCAGAATGGGGGTGGGGTGGCCCAGGAACTCTACAAACTCCTAGAGCATAGTCTGTACTGAAGTTTTCAAATTCACATTCATAGACATCCAAGATCATCTAGCCCACACCTGGCTGCTGCAAAGAAAAGGAATCATGCAGAGGGCCAGAGAAGGGCCTTGTCCAAGGTTACGTAGCTGGCTGATGTGGGGCATGAAGCAAGAGCCAAGATCTGCTAGAACTGGGGCATATTCCATCACAGCAGCCCTCTGGCCTTGACCCAGGAAGGCTGAGAGCTCAGTGCATGGGTCTTGGCCTGGTTGGAGCAGCTGCCACTCTGGCCTGGCTGGGTCTGCCAGGTATGCTGGCTCCAGCCCAGGGTGCTCCTGACCAGCACCTGCCACCAAGCTCTGGCAGGACCTACTAACCTCTTCCAGAAGGGAACTGGGAGTCCTCACCTCCTACTCTTTCACACCCAGAGGCAGCTCCAGGCCAGGACATTATTCCAGAGGCAGCAGCCCCAGTAAGTTTCACAAATCCCACTTGTCTCATCCACAGTGAATCCATGATCCTGACTCAAGCCATTGTCTTTGCCCCTGAAACTGGTATATTAGAGTAACAGGTAAATTCCCAAAGAGTGGCTCAATGCCATTCAAGGTGAAACTGTGTGCTACTATCCACACAGGAGTGGCTCTCTGCCAAGCAGCAATTTGGAGAGCCAGGTTCCTTCCCTCTTCTGACTCTGCCACCTTCAACACATGGCCCCCAAGACCACTATGACTGACTGCTCCAAGTCAACAGAGGGAGAAGGCACCTGGGACATTGACCCAGGAGGTTTTCGTGGGCTGGCCTAGAAGAAGCACTTACTCCTTTCACCCACATTCCACTAGCCAGAATTGAGCCACATGACCACTCCTGGCCATACCTGGTGTAATAGTCCATTTTCACACTACTGATAAAGACATACCCAAGACCGGGCAATTAACAAAAGAAAGAGGCTTAATGGACTTACAGTTCCATGTGGTTGGGGAGGCCTCACCATCATGGTGGAAGGCAAGGAGGAGCAAGTCACGTCTTACATGGATGGCAGCAGGCAAAGAGAGAGAGCTTGTGCAGGGAAACTCCCCCTTATAAAATTATCAGATCTCAGGAGACTTATTCACTATCATGAGAACAGCACAGGAAAGACCTGCCCCCCTGATTCAATTACCTCCCACCAGGTTCTTCCCACAACATGTGGGAATTCAAGATGAGATTTGGGTGGGGACACAGCCAAGCCATATCACCTGGTCATAAGGGAATGAGAGGTGTAGTCTAGCTGTTTTCCCATGATGTAGGCTTTGGTGGACACATAAGCCATCTCTGCTACAGCTGACCTCACAGCTTTGTTCTGTGGTACTTGATGATCCTGGACTGGAGCCCCAGCTTAAACTAGCAACTTGCTCTGCCCAGGAAGACATTAAAGGAAATCTGCCGGCTCTCAAGTCCAACCTATGATGTGCAGGGAGGAGTGACAGAGACAGACTTTGGTAGTAGATCAGGAGCTCACTTGAAGGCAAGAAACATGTGCAGCGTCCTGCAGCATCCCAGCATTCCTCATGCACTGCCTGCCATCAAGGAGACCTCCAATTTGTGTCTACCTTATGAGAAGCAGCAGGAATGCAACCCACGGGGGTACCAGACAGACATAAGTCATGCTGCAGGAAGGCTGTGGCCTGCCTAACTGGGTCTTCATGCCTGTACTCCCAGGTCTGCTTCCTGGCTTGGCAGTTGTGAACTAAGGAGAAGGGGACAGCCAGAGCCATCACTCCTTCCATGCTGGCTCTCACATCAGAGGCAGACTCTCAGCTCGTCTGTGTGGGAGGATGCAGGAGCTATTTCCATTTTATTTCATATTCGTCACGAACTGTGTGTCCCACAGACATGAGAAGCCACAGAAGAAATGTTCTCCCTCCCCCAATGCAGATCCTCAAAAGCAGGGGCTCAGGGGAAAATATTTGAAGGAAACACCCTTGACTTCCATGAACAGATAAAGCCTCTCCCAAAAGGACCAGCACAGGGGCAAGAGCAAGTCACAGGACGAGCTATGAGTTTGCTTTGTGACCTTGGCCAAGTGACAAATCCTCTGTGCCTCCATTTCTTCCCCATCTGTCAAATGAAGATAATAAAGGCTGTTCTGAAGTTAGAATGAGATAATCAATGTTTAAATGGCTCTGGGAAGTATAAAGCTTTCTATGGGAATATAAGGTGTTATTATCCACTCACCCTTCCTGCCTCTCCAATGAATTCAGATGTTTGGTAACAATTACAATCTTGGCTAGGACTCACTCTTGATGAGTAGAAGAAAGGCAGCAGTCTCCACATTTAAGAGACGGGGACTGATGCACAGGCCTCGGCTGCAAGCAGACCTGGTAAGTTCTGGGACACACGAGGAATATCTGCCTGTGAAGTAATGAACTGCGAGCCACGAGGGACTTCCACTGCACTCATCAACCGCCAGCTCTTGCAGACTCAGATGTGGTATTTGTTGGACTGAGGAATATAACAGTCATAAAATCACAGAATTCCAAAGTTGGCCAAGACCCCCATCCTCGGGGAGAAAGCTAGTTCCCGAGTGAAAGTGGAAAATCGACTCAATTTCCACTGACCTGTGAAAAGCAAAACTGGTTCATGTCTATCATCGCTTATTCAGTTTGGGATCTTGAGTAAATCACTTAACCACCCTCTGCCCCAGTTTCCCTCTCACAGGAATAACGAATGAGAAAGGACTCTGGTAACTAAAAGACACAGTTCAAATGAAAGGTATTTCTTGCTATTGATGATCAAATCTCTTACTATGAGTCACCTGCAGTATTCTCAGATTCTCTTACACACAGAAGACAGGGGTTCCCATTTTCCTTCTCCTGGAATTTAATTCATTGTGGGGGACCAAACTGTCAGGCGGCCAATACAAAATCCTGCCTCAGGATGAACAGGAGAGGAGATACTGCTGGGATGTGATACCAGAGATGAAGACATGTGCAAACTATTCATTCATTCAAAGCAGAAACAAGAGCAGAGGTCATTCTGGAATCCAGTCTGACTCCTGCAAGGGTAGATCCCAGTCTTCTCAGACACCTCTCAGTCAAGACTGCTTGACAGACACTGCTTCAAGTTCCTCTGACCTAGCAGAACCAGGAATGAAGCTTGACACAAGGGCAGGGAGGATTCAGAGAAAAGAAGGGAAAGATGAAAATGAAGGAAAAGCAGGCAAGAGCCTCATTTTCTCATTACCATCAGCATGCAATCATTTCCTCTGGTGGAAGGAGGGAAAAAAGTTTTCCGTTGAGTGTCTAGGGCAATCCTGTGTAATATTTCACTTCATAGCCTCTTTCTTTTGCCAACTACAATAGCAGCTGTGAAGCTTTTCTCCTGGCCAGTCCCATGGCATTCCTACCCTAGCATCAACTCAGAATTCTTTTCCCCCAGGGCTTCCACTGCTTTTCATCCTACCATACCCTCAAGCACTCACCTGGATATATTCTGCTCAGGTGAAATCTCTGGCAGAAATAGTTTCTAGTTCTCAAACAACAGGAAAAATTCAAGGGCCAACTGCAGGGGACCAGGTCCCTTTATTGGCTACTATGATCTGGGGAACAGAATCAGACCAGAGTTCCAAAGCAGATATCTAACTTAAAGCAACTAACACAAAGCCCCACTCAACACCCAGGCTACAGTCATCTTCAAAAAGCCCCCAGGTCCCAACAGCCACTGCACTGGACAAACTCATTATCTTCAGCTACAAAGCCAGGCAGAAGACTTAATCAGGTCAGCAGCATTTGATAGGAAAATAAGTACCTTCCTGACACTCTATGGATTATAGGAATTACGCCTGGTAAAGCTACCTATACCACCATCATGTCAAAGGATACTCAGGGATATTCAGCTGAGAAGAATAATTATACAGTCAAATGCCATCAAACCCACAAAAGGAAAGCAAGCCCACCCATCACTCTAGAAGCCAAAGCCTGGAGGTTTATCTGACAGTGGAAAAAAAAACAGACAATCCCTAAGATTTGTCACGCCTCCCTCCTTCCAATAAGCCTATAACCTCAACTCACAGAGGGCTGGGTCGGTCTGGTTGGAGCATGCCGTGCAGAGAATGGTACAGCTGGGTTTACACCCAGCCTCCTCTGGAGTACATATACCCCCAACTGGCAGTCACTCCTATGTTTTCTGACAAACCATCATTTTCAGCTAAAATTTTCCACTCCTGGATTCAGCCCAAAGGTGAGTTTATTTTGGAAAGTCTGAGCCAAATTTCTCTGCAACTAGAGTTTTAAGCAGGTGAAATAAAGCCTGCTGCTTCTCCCCACATAAAATTGTGTCCTAAGAGAGCAACAATAATAGTTCAGGCCCCTAGTGCTGCACAGAGCCAAGCTCCACAGAACCGGGCACAAGTATGCATGAAATATGGTGGTAAAAGACATGCCCGCAATAGAGATACTATAAGGAATTGAAAGTGAATTCCATGTCCAAACACTGATGATAGTAAGTCTCTGGTATTTGTAAGTTTTAAACTTCTTGAAGTACTCCACCCGCCTTATCTCATCTGTGCCCCACAGCTCCCCTGCAAGGAAGAGGGGACCATTCAGGCTCCCACCTGATAGATGGGGTAAGATGGGAGGGACAAAGGGACTGAGAATTACTTAAGGTCACACTATACAGTAGTTGGCAAGGTCAAGACTATTCTCATGACCTCTGGTCTTCCTCAACCAAATGTGATAGCCCTTTAATAAGCACAGGGGTTAAACTTAAAATACGGCAGTGAACAGTGTTATTATCATTTCTTAGGCATAACATTTAGGTGAAAACTGCTGCCTGTCCCCTTGAAATACTAGAGGGGGAAGGAAGAGATGGACACTTGCTGGGCACCTGTACATGCCAGCACCACACAGGCATTTCATTCTCACAATACTTCTGAAAGACTGGCGTAGCGATGCTCACTTTTCAGATGAGGTAGAGGAGGGACCCAGAGAATAACTGACAGAGTTAATATTAAGAATCCAGTGACTCTGCTAACAAAGGCCAAGTCACGACACTTTAACACTGGGCTAAGGAAACCCCCAACACTCCCAAGTCACATTTCATACAGGAAAGTCACTTTAGGATTTGAGTTCTGAGCTGGTCTTTACCTGGAGTAGCTAACAAAAAGCAAAACTATGGGTTCACCCCTCTTTCTCTTTCCCACTCTGATTGCCCAGTCCCTGGACAGGGACATAGAGGGAGGGACACAGAAGGTACAGAATATTCAGGGGACGAGAGAAGGAATGAAAAATGAACAATCTACAAAACAGAAAAACCAACCCCAACATACTAAACCAATAGTTTCCTTGGGATACACTACCTTGAAGAGGCATATACAGTTTTTTTTTCCCTATGTTTAATCCTAAAAACAAAGGAGTAAATGGAGGTAAAATGCTAATAATTCCACTATATGCTGCTCCCCACCATGCCTTCCTTGACCCTTTTCTATTCAGCTATGCATCACCCATGTGTCTCTGGGCCTGGCACTATGTAAATGCTCAATGAATGTTTGGTTAATAGATGGATGAATGGGTAAAATAACAATGTTGTCAGAAATAATGTCTCCTAACCCAGGTGAAATTTAAATCTGTATTACTCTACCCATTCGCTATTTGGAGACATATTTGTCATTTTAATACCAGTAATATAAAACAAGCTATTTTAGCTTTATCTTCTGCAAGCATATGGATGAGAGAATAGGAATTTTTTTTGTTATGAGTGAACAGGCTGCATAAAGATAGTTTTCCAAAGAATGTGACAGAAGCCCAATTATTGTCTTTTAAAAACCAAAACAAAATAAATGTTCTAGGAAAGAACCTTCACAAGAACAAATGATGATTTCTATTTAGGACAATAAAGGAAAATCCAAAAAAGAATGAGTTCCATGCAGATAGCCCATGTTTGTCCTTCAGGTGGAAGGTTCTCTGGAGACTCCAAAAAAAGGTGCCTCTACCTTCAACAAGCTTCTTTTCTTTTTTTCTTTTATTGCTTTGTTCTTTTTTTTTTTTTTTTTTTTAGAGACAGGCTCTCACTCTGTCACTCAGGCTAGAGTGCAGTGTTGCAATCATAGCTCACTGCAGCCTCAAACCTGGGGGTTCAAACAATCCTCTCACTTTGGCCTCCCGAGTAGCTGGGACTACAAGTGCATGGCACCATGTCTGGCTAAATTTTTTCAAATTCTTTTTAGAGATGGGGTCTTACTATGTTGACCAGTCTGGTCTTGAACTCCTGGCCTCAAGTGATCCTCCTGCCTCAGCCTCCCAAAGTGCTAGGAATACAGATGTGAGCCACCACACCCAGCCCAAGAAGTTCTGATTATTATTCCTTTAAGGGCTAGAGAATAAAATATAGGAGGAAAGCGAACAGCACTGTGGCCTCTAACTCAGGTAGGAGTGACATAACAACAGCCATCAGAAATACAAAAAAATAAAAATAAAACAGAAGCTGAGGCCTGACATGTTCCACCTTCACTAAGGACAGCTAAATTTTACAACTTTTAGTTAGGAATAAGGACTGACTTCCTGAGGGCAAAAAAAAAAAAAAAAAAAAAAAGAAGAAGAAAAAAATGCTTTCTCAAGAAAACTTGATAATAGGAGAGGCTCTTATCTGCCGAGGCTGTTAGCTACGGCCTTAGCAGCTGATCTCAGGAAGACTAAGCCCAGAAGTCTTTCTGTGGAACGACTCCTTTCAAACTTTGGTTCTAGTAGAGCTTTTAGCCCTTCTACTCCCAGAGTAAGGTGTTCAAATGGCTCCTTGCATTTGAGGAATGGTGAAGGAAAGAAATGGAAAAGAAAGGTGGTTCATGTCCTGCTTGCAACAGCAGAAGCTCTTCTTAGATTCACTATATATGCTGGGGTACCCCTAGAGCTTTATTTTGAAAAAAACAACAAAAAAAGAAGGGTTCTCCTACTAAAGAAATAATAGTGATTTAGATATCACTATAGTAAAACAGTGACTACATCTCAATCAATAGTTATTCAACAAATGTGTATGGAACCAGGTACAGCACTAGATGCTCGAAGTAATCCCAACAATCAACCTTCGGGGGCACAAAGTCCATCGCTCAGGATAAACACATGCAAGTAAAACTGACCATGTTGACCGAGCTCCTTCTATATCGCACACAATAGACAGATAGTTTACAGATGCTCTCTCAGCTGATCACCACTATGAAAACTGCTTGTAGTGGGTAGGCATTAGCATCCCCATTTTACAGGTGCAGAAAGGCAAATAGCTTGCCCAAGAGCTGGGATGAGTATCTTGGGCTGCCCAACGCCAAAGCCTCCTTACCAGCCACTAAAACCAGGTAGATCTCCACATCTGTATCTGAGCGGAGAACTCCCATTTTCAAGTGCATAAGTCATCTTTGTATTTGTTTTTTTGTTGTTGTCATTGTTTTTTGAGACAGAGTCTCACTCTGTCACCCAGGCTGGAGGGGTGCAATCTCAGCTCACCGCAACCTCCGCCTCCCAGGTTCAAGTGATTCTCCTGCCTCAGCCTCCTAAGTAGCTGGGATTACAGATGCGTGCCACCAAGTCCAGCTAATTTTTGTATTTTGAGTAGAGACGAGGTTTCACCATGTCAGTCAGGCTGGTCTCGAACTTCTGACCTCAGGCGATCCACCCGCCTCAGCCTTCCAAAATGCTGAGATTACAGGTGTGAGCCACCGCACCTGGCCCATCTTTGTATTCGTGCTTTGTATTTGTGTTGTGACAGTGAGTCCTAAATTTCAGATACTAAGAGAAGAAGGAAGAAAATAATCTAGACTCGTCATGTCTCTAAGAATCTAGATGTTTTCTAAAACACCTGTGTAAAAGGTGAGGCTTTATCAGAATTTACATGGGAACGGGAAGCAGCCTGGAGAACTAGAAAATATTCTGTCTCCATCTGGGGCCGTGCCTGGGTGAACCTAGGAGGTGGGCAAAACGAGGTTTCTTCACTGCATTATCTCATCTGGGGTGCCCTCCTCTGTACTTCAGGCCTTTATTGCCTTGGTAAGCTCTGTGCTCTCCCACCTTGGTATCAAAATCAAAACTGCCCTCAAAGAAGAATCTGGAGATGCATCATTTACCTGTTAGTACGTCTTCAGGTCACTGTTAACCACCTGCATTTTAAAGCTCTGTCTTCTGATGAAAGGGCTGGAGACCTCATCATAGGGTAACTGATGGGAGCAGTTTCTTCAGCATAGGTAAGTAAATGATTCTCTAGGGTGACTGCAAATTTGATAGAGATAGATAGATAGATAGATAGATAGATAGATAGATAGATAGATAGCAGCCCAATTTAACCTTTGAGTACTTCCAATTTGTCCAAAAACAAACAAAAAAACCCTACCCCATCACACACATACAAAAATAAAATGCACCCGTTTTCTACCCAGTGAGACAAGAGTAGCTACTGTTCATTGAGCACCTATTATGTGCCTGGCCTTGTTCTAGGTATATTCTACTTAATCTTCAACACAATCCTTCTTTGTCCTTCCTTCCTCTACTGTCTTAGTTTCCTAGGGCTGCCACAAAAAGGAACCACTAACCAGGTGGCTTAAAACAATAGAAATGCATTCTTTCCAAGTTGTTAAGGCCAGAAGTCCGAAATCAAGGTGTTAGCAGGGCCACACTCGCTCCAAGGCATCTAAAGGAGGATCCTTCCCTGCTTCCCCCAGCTTCTGGGAGCCCCAGGCATTCCTTGGTTTACGGCAGCACAGTTCCAATCTCTGTGTCTGTCCTCACGGGGCCACCCTCTCCCTGCATCTGCCTCTGCATCTGAATTTCCCCTTCTTATAAGGACACCAGTCATATTGGATTAGAGCCTACCCCAGAGACCTCATCTTAACTTCATTACATCTGCAAAGACCCTACTTCCAAATAAGGTCACATTCTGAAGTACGGGGGGCGGGGTTCAGATTTCAATATGTCTCTTCTGCTAGGACACACTTCAACTCATAGCACCCACCTGTGAGAGGGTGACGACCTCAAGGTCACACAAGGTCTAGGTCAAAGTTTAGTTTCATTTCCTAGATGATCCTCAGTCAGGCAGAAGCACAGACTTGACTATCTGGAGGAAATTTATCACATCAAAGAATGACAGTGCCAGGCTGCTTCTACTGTTCCTTCTGCTTCAGACTTCTCTCCCTTCTTCACCGAACCTATCCTGTCCTCCTTGGCCTCTCAGCTCAAGCATACCGACCAAGGAGCCTTCTCTGACCTCCCAGACCAGCTCAAAAACCCCTACGCAGGACCTCTGCTCACCATTTATGTCTCTCTCATTGCCCTCCTCACCACCCTTAGTTTTCCGTTTCTTTGGGGGTTACTTCATAGATGTCTCTCTTTGCCATCAGACTGCGAGCCCCGCAAAGAAAAAAGACCGCTCTATATTATTCACAAGTGTGTTCTCACCGCTCCACAGAGACCCTGGCGCCCCGTCAGGGCCTCAGATGTTAGCGCTCTGCTACTTAAAAGGAAAACTCAGGTAGCTAGTTCATCCTCAGCCCCAGGTGGCCTGGTTAGTTAACTGCCCCCATTTATCTTGTGGCTCATGCCTTCTGCCTTCCACAGGTGGGCTGGACTTGGCCACTGCCTTCCCTCAACAGCCCAATTTACAGCCTAGAAATCACAGGAAAACCAGAGAGCTATCACCCCACCTGCTACCCCCTGCACCCCTCGGCTCCCCACACTGCCTCAATCTCATCAGTGTGCGCAACGAGCGTCTGTGTCTCCACTCTCATCAAACACAAGGGGTGGCATCCACACTGGTGCCCTCTGGGATCCCAAGAAGATCACACCTCCCGCAGCAGCCCGCAGCAAGAGCACAGTCTCCTCTAAGCCACTGCTCTCTGAGGACCCAACTGTATATCTTTACCATCCTACCCTGTGCACACACATCTCCAGATCTGCCTCTGAAATCCTCCAGGACCATAAAAAAACAAGACTGGCTTCCTTGGGGTCAGCTTTAAACACTTACTGAGGCTAAAACAAGTTTGGCCTGTGTACAGATGACAGCAGAGCCGTGTCCACAGTGACCCACCCAGCATGGGGGCTGGTGCCCCTCATCCCTCACCAGCGGCCCCTCAACCACACAGAGGGGCTCTGCGTGGTGTCACGGAGGAAGCAATCTGGCTATTCTGTCACTTTGTAACTCATGGTTAACTCACTCACTCGGACTCAGCCAACCTTTACTGAGCTCTTTACTGAGGTCAGCGAAACCATTTGAGTCACTTGAGAGAGAGAGAAAGAAAAAGGCCTGTTTCACTGCAATATTCCAGCATCTTAACTCTGAGAAGCTACAGACAAAGAAGCACATAACAAGAAGGCAGCGGGGTCAGTGTCCCAGTAGAGGTCCATGCAAAAGGCTGCTGGGCCCTGCAGGGGGTGACACCTCTGGGGATCAGGGGAAGCCTCTCCTTTGCCTGCTAAGGATGGACAGCAGACAGGGAGGAGGACAGGAAGGAGCTGGTGGCACAAGACAGAGCTTCTAAGCAGAAGGAAAAAAAAATATGGGAACAGCAAACCACCCCACCCGCCTGAGGTATAAGGTGTCTATTAAAAATAGAAATAGACGAAGCTAGAAAAGATAAAAACTGGGGCTAGTTTATAAAGAGTCTTAAAACAAGATGACAAGATGTACTCTCTTACCACTGCTTGACAATACGTAAATTTTAACCTACTACTGATGGTGAATTTCTAAGTCCATGGATGTTAATTCTCTCAAAAGGGAGGGGTAACCACATACACTTTCTGTATGGAATGCCTGTTCTCCTCCCCTCTATAGGCACACCAAGCCCTAGGAAACCCAGACAACTCCCTCCACAAGGCTGTCCTTGGCCACCCTCAGGGCATTCTCAGATTGGCTGTTTTTCCAGATGACTTCCTAGGATACACGGCATTTGCAATCAGGCCCAGATACAAAAATCTGGATTTTAAAAACTGGATCTCATCCATGTTGTTTCCTACTTCCACTGCTGACCTCCCTCCCCCCTCTTCCTCTCTTTCCTCTTCCTTTCTCTCTTCCTTTATATATATTTTTTTTCTGTGCTCACTGCTGTTTGCAACAGCTGTTGAAATTCACATATCTGGGAAGTCCATTAACTTGCTGTTTACTGGAGCTCCACATCATTAGCAGAGATGGGCAAAATCAAGCCTCTCACCCCCACCCCCAGCCCCCAGGGAGCCAGGTCCCCACTGGCTGGGGATACTCCCTCTAAATAGCCCTTCCCTTCACTTGCACCCCCAACTGGAGATTTTGTTTTATATCCAGGCAGATTACATTCATTTTGCTAAAATACAATTCTAAAATATGGTTTTAGGATGCTGGTGGAAAATGATTCCACCAAATTCACCTACCACCAATCTGGGTACTTACATATAAATCCATAACGTAGATCACTACATTACAAAACCCTATTCTAACCACTTTTCCAGAACCTACCCACAAAATGAGCGTGTGCCGCCAGACCTGCAGCCAACAGCCACATCTGCATGTGGCACCCAATGGAGCATTTGTGAAAATACAGCCAGCACAAACTGACGTCCACTAGAATCTTAGCTGCTTGGAAATTGAAAATAAATCTACATGGCGTTGACGTACCCTTGGGAGCTCACTGAAAACTGGTCTCTGTCTTTCTTCTGTCAAAGGGCTGCTTTCCATTCACCCTGTCTAGGAAGATGTGTGCAAGAGTTTTAATATTCTCAATTTCTTCCAGTGTAAAAAATAAACACATCCAATTAAAGAATCTGGGGATAAATTCCACCCACCTGCAGGAATCCCTAGGCGCTGATCCATTTAAAAAAGCTTGCTGGAAATTGGGGTGGTCGGCAGAGCTAGTCTGTCCTTTCAGTCTGGAAATGGGAGCCTCAAAGTAAGAGAGGGGCTGTGAAACAGGAAGTAACTTCTAGGAAGCACCTGGGAACAGAGGCAGGTGGGAGCCAAAGGTCTTCAGGTGAAGATGGCACCTGCAGGGATGTCACCTAAGGAGGGAGGTAATGAGGGCCGGAACAAAAGAAAGAGCTGGAGATGCCACCCACATAGAGATGCCAACCAGTCTACCCTGAGTGAAGGAAGAGCAGAGCCTGTTCTCTGTCCCTCCAATTCTTTGGTTTTGCTGGGGAGGTTCAGGTTGCCATGTCCACTCTGGTTTGGTTTTGTTAGTCCTTATCTGTCCTGGCTAAATAAATAAAATGGATTTTCACCCATATTTTGGCCAAGAACAATAGGAGGTCAGAGTGCCATTAAGAGGCAGAGAGGGCAAGAGCGTCAGCCAGACCAGAGCTCTCCAGATCCCCCATAAAACCTCCGGACCAGAGCCAAGCAGAATGTGGGCAGCCAGGAGGGCCAGGCCAGCCAGCGGGGTGCGCCCTCTTCTCACCTACGCAGGCCCTCCCAGGTAGAGCACGGACTCGTTGAAAGGACGATGCAGTCACTGTCAGCTACACTAGAGCATTTCATCTTATTTGAAGGCATGTTCCCCTAAGTATTAGAACAACATCCACCTTTTCCAATCAGGGGATAATCTTTAATATTACCATGGACATTAACGTAGTCACAAAAGGAGTTGCTTTCAGCTCTGCACCAAACATGGGCCTTGGTGGCAAGTACAAAAGCCAAGGGGGAAAGGAGGTCTGGAATAAAAAGGAAGTGGCGTGTGGGGCCCTGGGAGGAAAGCAGGTCTGTGACCAGCGGCTCTGGTCATGAGACCAGTCACATGATCAACGGAGTCCCCAGCAGTCACTTCTAGGTCCTCACCAGGGCTTCGGAGCCTCTGTGAGGTCCGCAATGAGTCTAAAAGTCTAATGAACGGCTTGCTATTGGGACGAAAGGCTGCATGGTGGCCAGATTTCACTCGTGGAACAAAGTGATCATCAGCATTCTCAGCTTCCCATGAGAAGATTCTAGCCGGGTGGGAAAACTGAAAATCAGGTTTTTGGGCCTCCACTTACCCCCACAGACTCCAAAGCTACCCATCATACATTTTGCTGATTCAGAAGAGCCTGTTTTGAACCCAGTGAAAAGATGAACCTGAGTAGCGGCTTTACCTACCACGCAGCCCCGTGGTGAGGCCAACACCAAACCCAAACTGTAAAATGGAGAGATCAGGCAAAGACACACAAAATTCTTCGAGGGAAGCTTGAAGTGAGCAGGCCAGGAGAGGGGCGCACTTCCACTGCCTGTTGCCAAATGCCCCAGGGACCTGGAAAACAAGGTGGCTCTTTTGGGGCCTCGGCAATATAAATTTTTAAATTATAAAAAAGGGTTTATTCCTGTTAAATAGGTAAAGACTGCAAATATGTATTTAACAGGAATAAAGCCTTTCTTTCATAATTCAAAAAAGTAGTTATTTTGGCCAGATGTGGTGGCTCACACCTATAGTCCCATTGTTTTGGGAGGTTGAGGTGAAAGGATCACTTGAGGCCAGGAGTTCAAGACCAGCCTGGGCAATACAGTGAGACCCCTGTTCTATAAAACAATTTCTAAAAAGAAAAATTTTAAGTAATTATTCTAACCACTGATGTGTACAATAAACTCTTGTCAGCCTGACATTAAACTCTCTTTCTTTTTTCTGCTCTCCACCCTCTTCGCCTACATGTAGAATATGTACCTACAAGCATGGTACATATTCTATTATTGTATTTTGTTTTGTTTTGTTTTGTTTTGTTTTGTTTTTGAGATGGAGTCCCATTCCATTGCCCAGGATGGAGTTCAGTGGTGCGATCTCCGCTCACTACAACCTCTGCCTCCGGGTTCAAGAATTCTCCTGCCTCAGCCTCCTAAGTAGCTGGGATTACAGGCACATACCACCACACCCAGGTAATTTTTGTATTTTTAGTTGCAATAAGGTTTCACCATATTGCTCAGGCTGGTTTCGAACTCCTGACCTCAAATGATCCACCCACCTGAGCCTCCCAGAGTGTTGGGATTGTAGGCGTGAGCCACTGCACCTGCCCTATTATACATATTCTATTATTGTTACTTTAGGATTTCTTCAAGGACCTCTGTGATGGGCAGTTATTTTGTGAAGTGGTGGTACGTTTATCTAACGCATACACCATCTCCCTGCAGAAAAGGAAAGAAAGACTGTAACGCAGTTGACCTCTCTAACTCCAGCCTGACTCTGGCTTCTTTTCTGTGGGTAGTGATGGTTTCATTAAAATCATCGTGGGAACAGGGAAAATCCAAAAAGGAATGTTACCAAGATCCTTAGAGGCTAAGGGGAAGCGACCAAAGTCAAGAAGAAGAGAAAAAAGGAGAAACGCTGAAAAGCAGGTTTTCCTCCTCGAACTTTACAATAACCTTCTATACAGTTTGAAGGAATACATCCAAGCTGCTGGGAGAAAGTTCCCTGACTCAGGAAAAACAGAGAGAAGGAACTGCCTTCTCGTATGTGTCTCACAGGGGCAGAGGGCAGGGCCAGTGCATCTTACACGAGGCAGCTGGCTCTTTATAGCCAAACTGAAGGAGAAGGGAGAGGCAGGTCTCTTTCCAAAACACCGATCTCCTCATGTGACCTCTTCTCTTGAACTTCCAGTAGCTCTCAGCCATTCTCAGGAAAAAGCCCACACTATTCAGCCTGATATTTAAAACCCTCCACATTTCAGGTTTGTCCTACCTGATCACCGTTCACCCCCAGATACACTCCCCTGTAGTCTGCCGGTCTTACTCTCTCAGGGATGCACCACATTGCTTCCAGCATGTTGGCCATCCACCCACGATGCTATTCCATGTCTTACCCATCTATCCAATCCACCCACCATTCAAAGTCTCACTCATGTCCTCCCTGAACCTTTCTCAGCCACTCTACCCAACATTGGCTTTGCCTCTCCTTCCTCAACCACACAACTCATTCATATGCATTTCCCAGGGAACTCCTGTCTTGCCCACTAGCATAGGACAGGCTGTTAGTCCCACATAAGTCCCATGAAGACAGGAAACCCGTTCCTCTTGTATCTGTTAGTACTTAGATGGGGAAGGCCTGGAGTGAAACCTTTGGCACCCGATAAGCGTGGCATGGGGTTGAAGTCATACACTCCATGCTCCCTGACCCCATCCTCACTTTTCTGCCCATTGTCCACATCCAGATCCCAAAATTCAGATCTAGAGAGAGGCAGGGGCGAGGGGAAAGCATAGTTGTTCCCCTGGATGGTGATGAAGGGAAAATAATTGCTATTTCCAGCTCAGGCTCCTACTGTTGTTTCCCAGATTAGACATTTCACCTGGCTTTACTACTTGGGGCTAGAGAAAGCCTATCTGGAATGCCAGAGCTCCCCTTAGTTCTGGAAATGGCCACAAGAAGCTATGGGAAGCTCGTGGAGCTGAGGTGTAAGCCTCTCATCCTCATATTGTTAGGATACAGCAGGGATCAATAACCACAAAATCTGTGTCCACGGGTCAATAATTCCATCCCCCAGGATTCAGGTGGCTGGAAAAGTGACCCTCACGGATTAAACATTTCCACACCAGTCAGACTTCTTTCACACCGCAACTCCCTATATGTTCCCTAACTTCCTTTAAGTCTCAGTCAAACTTCTCTCCCTGCTATGGATCCCAGCACCTGCCATCTTTTCTAGAACTCACCTTTCAGTGTACTATCCTCTCTATCTTCCTCCCTAACTAAAAATTCCTTCTCTTTACCCTGCTTCTTCAGATGTCCATACCTTCTCACTTCTCCTTGCCAAATTTCTCGGGGGCGACGGTCCACCCCAACTGCCTTACTCCACCTCTCCTTAACCTCTTGCAATTTGGATTCTGCCCCAGTCACTTTGTGGACAGAGTTTTCTTGAGATCAGCCTCTCACACGGAACATCAGCTGTCAGATCTGACAGCCTCCTCATTTTCCATTCTTTTCAGCTAGCTCAAGGCAGGACCCAGCCCTGTTGGGTGGCTGTCTCCTCTTGACTCTCCTCCCCGCCCTTCCGGCCTGCACCATCTCCTACCCATGCCGCGGGGCATTTCCCAAACCTGGGCCTTGCCCTGCTTCTCTTCTGTCCACTTTCTCTCCAGGTCACCTCAGCCACCCCCATGGTTCCAACCATCACACTGGCATTCTCACCTCCAGCCCTGGCCTCTCCTCCAGAATGCTAATCTCGAGTTTCTCACTTGGTGCTCGGCACCTACACTGGAGCTTTAATTGTCTCAGATTCAACATCTTTACAAGAAAACTTACCTTCCTTTCAAGTTTACTATCCCCCTGAACCCCCTATCTTGCCTAAAGTCTTCACCATTCTCCCAATCGACCCTTTCAGGAAGTCTGAGGGTGGCCTCTGACCTTCTCCCACCCACCCATCCATTGCCACCTCCCACCTACTTCACTCCCCCACCCCACACTCCTCAGGATCTGTCCCTGACTTCTCATCCCACCACCACTTCCAAGTTCAGGCCTCCTGAGCCACCTTGGCCCCCTGCAGAATCTCTCAGTCAACCTCAAGTCTCTAGTCTCTAGCCTCCAGCCCTTCCCTTACATTGTTACCAGAAGCATCTTCCTTCCCAGGCCAAACCAAAAGTGCATTCATGACATTGCTCATGTTTAGCTTGAAACGCCCTGCACGGCTCACGTCTCTACAACTAAAATTCCACTCATCCCTCAAGCCCACATGCCAGGGCAAACTCACCCACAGAGCCTTTAGAAAGGACCGATTCTACATCATATGATAGATGTGTGTTTAGTGTGGGGCAGAGTGGCGTGTGTGGGGGTTGTGTGTGTGCATGGGTGTGTGTGTGTGTGTCCTCCCTTGGACTCTTCAGCACAGTGCTTGGGCCCCTTGTAGCACTGATTCCATCATTTTTTCCATCAGTCTCCCTCACTGAATTGGAAGCATCTTGAGGACAAATAGTTTTATGGGTTGAACTGTGTTCCCCAAAAATATATGTTGAAGTCCTAACCCTCAGTACTGATGAATGTGACCTGATTTGGAAATATGGCCTTTGCAGAATAATCAAGTTCAGATGAGGTCATTAGGGTGGGCCCTAATCCAACGACTGTCCTTCTAAGAAGAGGAGAAGACAAGGAGAGGAAAAGGGCCCTGTAAAGGCAGAACAGGGAGCGGAGCAGTGCTAACACAAGCCAAGGAGCGCCTGGGGCTACCAGAAGGTGGAAATGACGAGAAAAAACTCCCAGACAAGTTTCAGAGGGAACACGGTCCTGCCAACACCTTGATTTAGGACTTCTAGTTTCCAGAAGTAAGAGTAATAAATTTCTGTGCTTGTAATCCACCCAGTTTGTGGTGCTTTGTTACAGCAGTCCTGGGAAACTAAGACAGGTGGGAGCTGCATCTTATTTACCTTTGAGTAACTCCTCACTGTCCATAGAGTCCTTAAAACTCAATAACTTCTCGGTGAATTCATGAACAAAAATGAACCATCCACACCAAGAAACTTATTTTCATGAGTGAAGGTTTTTGAAAAAATAACCTCTGAGGCTTGACTGTTATTATTAACACCGAAACTATCATTTTCCTAAGATAAAACGATGGACACACAATCAGTAGAACCTCAGAGCAGTGTGTTGTGTCCAGAGAAGGACAGAGATGGGCTGAGTTCTAAGCCACCTGTACCTTCTTCACCTGGCTTCCCCATGCCTCATGGAAACACTGGCAAAGCAGTTGGCTGGGCCTGCAGGTATCCGCTACAGGAAAGAGTGCCTCCTCCATGCAAAGCTGTGACCTTGTACTCATTAGCACAGGGCTCTGTTCCACTGAGCTAATGACCTCAAATATCAAATCCAAGCAGCAGAAATTAGATTCATTAAAGGGGGTGTGGGGAAGGAAGGCTGATAAAAACGGTCTCTCTTCACACACGAAGTAGAGTATAATAAGATGCCAACACTGATACTGATGCACTTTCAGTTCAACAAAGTGGATGCCTGAACTGAAAGCCTTTTAGGAATGAATGGGCTGGAGAGAACACTACTGAATGTGCCAGACAGTTAGTTCTTCTCTTTTTTCTTTCTTGCACAAATGCTAAAAACCCATATACTGAAGGCATTCCAGAAAAACCTCTGATGGACAGAGGGGAGACACTCTCTGAGCCTGCGTCACTCAGTCTGCTGGTGTCCACCAGCTTGGTGGCCATAAATAATTCTCATGAGTCACAGTGAAAATCCACAGTCTCTCTGGAGACACTGCAGACCAGCAACAGGTGCACCCAGCCTGTTCCTCTGAGGAAATCAAATCTGAGGGTGGCAAAATGACTATTCCTGCCACGGAAATGCAAACGGCTCCTTCTTCCCTGCACAGATTGTAACGGAGACCCGCCCAACCCACTGATGGACACAGCTCACTGGTTTCTACAGGCCCCACTCTGGCCCGGCTACAGCTTTCAGAACCTTAGTCCTGAAACTTAATGCTCCCCATGTATGTAATTTTAAATAAATCTAATCCTAAGCCATAAGAGAAAGAAATCCAGTAAAGTTCAGGCTTTTCCCATGAAGGCTATTTTGAAGCTTTTTGGTAAAACATAAAACTATTTCGAAAATAAATCTGCAGTGCCCCGACTTTGCTGGCACCCTGAGGTATGTGCTGTATCTGCCTCAGAGTGAGCCAGCATGGCCCATGCCAAGTTGTTCCTAAACTCTGGGAACTCTGGGAGCACCTGGATGGTCTATGATTGCCTTTCCACTTGTGCCCCAGTCCAGCCCTAAAAAAGTACATTGGTCTCTTCACTTCAGATCATTATACAGAGAGGGAAAATCATTCAAACCTTCTACCTCCCAAATTCTACAACTCCTTTATTTCCAGGCCCCACACGATACACACAGCCCTCTCTTTAAGGGGTTCATCTGTAACCCCAAATGACTTTTTCACATTTAAACATAAAAAACCTCTTACATGTATATATTGCTTTAAAAGGCAGTGCAGTTTTTGTCTTCAATCCGATTTAATCTTTTATCAGTGACCCAGTCACCAACAGGAACAGCAGTTCTCACATGGGTAAAATTGACAATGCAAGAGGCCTGTCCCCACCGTGAATAAATGTGCTTCCTTCGCCCCCCTGCCCCTGCTGACATATGGACCAGTATTTTCAGCCCTTTCTTTGCACCATACATGTCAGTGGTCAGGGACCAAGAACAAATGGGCCTTTATCCCCCAAGAGAAGCAGCACATGTGATTTGCAACAACTATTTTTTTTCTTACTCAGACATCTCAGACATCTTTTTAACTTAGATGTTACAGTCATAGAAATTTAGAGCTGCAGGGAACTGAAGATTAGATTTATAAAACAAATGAAATATTTACCAAGATTCTAGTTAAACTAAGTATTGAACTATGGATTACTACACTGTAGAGTCTTTCAGAAGAAGAAAGCAGATCAATATGAGCCTATCATAACAATTTCCAAAATTGGTAAGTAACAAAAGCAAGAAGCAGGACAGTGTGTATGATGCTTTTCCTGTTTGTTTCCAAAAGACATATGCATAAGTTTACAGAATGCATAGAATAATTGCTGGAAGGATATCCAAGGAACTAGTCTCTAGAGAGGGAAGTGGGAGTCTGTGATAAGGGGAAGACAAGTTTTTTTTTGGGTTTTTTTTTTTTTTTTTTTTGAGATGCAGTCTCGCTCTGTCACCCAACCTGTCACACCAGTGCATCAATGTAACTTCTGCTCACTGCAACCTCCGCCTCCCGGGTTCAAGTGATTCTCCTGCCTCCACCTCCCAAGTAGCTGGGACTACAGGCACACACCACCACACCTGGCTAATTTTTGTATTTCAAGTAGAGATGGGGTTTTACCACGTTGCCCAGGCTGGTCTCAAACACCTGACCTCGGCCTCCCGAAGCGCTGGAATTACAGGAGTGAGCCACTGCACCTGGCCGGAAAACAAACTTTCAAGCATTTACCTTTTCACTGTATGAATGCTTTACTATGTATATTTATTAAATTAAATCTTTTCTTAAATATTACAAATATATAAATAGATAAAATAGATAAAAACAAATAAAGGATAAGTTACATTATCAATTTTTAACAAGGGGAGACACCTTGAAACTGTCTAATACCTTCTTTTCACCAATAGGAAACAAGGTCTAGAGAGTGGGATTGGGGGTCGTGGGAGGCCGGACCCCCGGCCGTTCAGTTCAGTTCCGTTCTTTCTATCCTTCCACAGCATTTTCTGATTCATGATCATGTCCTGGTAGCCCAAGATTACCTGAAATCTGTTCCCCAGTTAAATGAGGCATCACTGTTCTTTATCTCACGTATATGACATGCTTTCAACGCAGAATCTGGGATCTAGATTTTTTTGTAAGTCAAATTCTATTCCCAATGTGCCACAGAGCTGTGCTTAAGTCACTCCCTTCTTGTAAAGCAAATAAGTGATCCCTAACGTAATAGGCTTCTTTAACCCTGCTCTTCTTTTATGAGGTTTGCTTTAAACAAAGCACGCCCCATCGCACATTCATACCTACAACATTTTGTTCATTTTTCCTTGTGTTCTTATGTTCTGGTCACATTCGCTCTAATCTGATTTGAAACATGAGCTCCCAAAAGGCCAACATCAAGTCTCTTAAGTTGTCGATGAGCAACCAATGATTTGTGCCTCATACAGGCAATTCAGAAGCTTACTGATAAGACAGTCTCCGGCTAATGCACATTGATCCAAGGACAAGGAGCATTTGCAGTAGGTGCAATTGATAAAATTATCATAACAAATAATTAGAAAGCATATTCTTCCAAGCCAGATAGGAAGCTTTATTTCAAATCCTGTTCTCTGTTCCTTATTTTTCTTGACTTACCAGTGCAATAGCTGAAATGTTACATAAGTCAGGGAGAGTCTAAATACTTGGTCTCTTTCAAGAAACCCACAAAAACAACAGAATCATTTGGTGGTTTAGGCATTCGCCATTAACAAAGCCCAGACTGATGCTCAATTTCTTATGCATAATATATTCATCCAAGTTAAATTCCTTTCATTTTGCTGAATTCTAGCCTCTGCCACTTATAAACTCACAGAATGGTTCTTTTATTAGAGTTGGTTTGGGGGTTAAGGGGTAAAAAAATAAGAAAACCTAACACAGTATCTTTAAAATAATATTTTAAAGAAGAAAAGAGCTTACAACCAAAGTTTGAACATCGAATCTCAGCTTACCCTCTTCTAATATGTACCCCCTTTCTAGACAGTTAGCAGCCATGACATCTTATGCTAGGGAATTCTTAATTTTTTTAATATTTAAAAAAAATTACCTGCCCAGCCATTAATTAATTGAAAATATTTTCTTCTGGCTTCCAACTGCTCAGGGACCTCTCTTAGCAATTTCCTCACCTATAATTATGCTGATGGACTGTGTAACAGGTGGCATCATTATCTGAGTCAAATTAATGTTGGTGTGAATATAATGTTGTCAAATATAAGGGCTTCTTACTTGCTGGGCATCAAGTAAATGGCCCTAGAGAAACTTCTCCCTTGAGATACTGCCAGAGGGCCAGAGCTGGATTCCTAGTGGGGAGGAGCCCATATTCTGGGTGCTAACGCTCCAACTCTGAGGACCCCATACCATAAAGGCCACCAGCCACCCCCATCACACTGGTCTCCAACATGCTTCCAAACAGAGCACAAAAGCAAGCGAGAACCTAGTACAACTAAGCTATCTCTGCCCTGGCATTACAAAGCACAGCGCAACTACCTTATAATTAGGACTCTCCCCTTTTCTGAAATATCAGAATAATGTTCTAAATTTACAGAATACCTTTCTTCTTTCTAGTAGCCTAGCTTGTTTCTGAGGTGCTCCTATACCAGCCATTTCAAGTGTCAGAAAACTAGAATCCCTATTGCCACCTTACAGATGAGCAAAATGTTGCAATAAATATTCTTAAACATATCTTCACACAGAAATATTTCTGTGGGATAACATTTCTGGAAGTGGAATTACTGAGTTCATGGGTATGTGCATTTTTGGATAAAGATTATCAAAACATCCACTGTGGAAGTTATTCCAATTTATGTTCCCATCATGCATGGATGTCTGGTTCCCTCCACCTTCAACGATAAATGTTTTTATGTTTATCATTCTAACAGTTAATAAAAATGGTAACCTATTGTAAGTTGGATATCTTTCTGTATATTTAAGAGCCATCTGTACTCCTTTTTTGTCAATTGTCTGTTTACAACTTTCTTCCATTTTTTCATTATGCTATTGATCTTTTCTTATTAATTTATTAGAGTTCTTTATAAATTAAGGATATTAGTCCTTTGGTTTTTACGTGTGATTTTCAATTCATTGTTTGTCTTTTGACTTTGTTTATGTTGGTCCATGAAGCTTTCAGGGACTCGGGCTCCATGAAACCTGTTTGTTTTGTTTTGTTTTGTTTTCAGAAATTTAATATATCAATCTCTCTCTTTTTTATTTCCATGGTTTGTGTTATACCTAGGAAGACTGTACCACCACAAGATTTTTTAAATTTCTCTTTTTTGTTCTATTACTTTTAATATTTAAATATTTCATTCATCTGGCATTTATGTTGGCAGAAGAAACTAGGTATAGATCCAATTTTTGTTTTTCCAGAAGGCCACCCAGTTGTCCCAAACTATTGAATAATCTATCATTCTTCACTAATACAAAATGTCACCAAAGACCAATTTTCAGTGTATATTGGTGTCTAGCTCTGGACACCAATTTTCCATTTCTATTCTGTACTACTGATTTCTCTGTCTACACAGTGTCAATTCTATACTACTTAAATACAGTTTAAATATACTAAACTATATTTAGTACATTAATATACTATACATCTACTAATATACTAGTATATTTAAATATATTAAACTATATTTAGTACATTAAATATAGTTTAAGCCATAATATGGTTTAAAATATGTAATATCTGGCAGAGCTAGTTCATCTTTATTATTCTCACTTATCCTGACTATGAATGAAGCATTTGCTTCCACTCTATTTTCTACCTCGTTGTTCTCTAAGGTTATTTTTGTATATTAATTCTATGTCAAGTCACCTCACTGTATTACCTTATTGTTTGTAATAAATAGCATATTGTATAGCATATCAGCATATCATACGGACATAAGTCAATCTCTCTTTCTGCATGTATACCTTTTTCTCTTTTGTCCAAGTACATCAGCTAGTGCCCACAGAAAAATGGTGAATAAAGGCAGCAGTAGTAGACCTCCTTATCTTGTTGGCAGCATGACCCCCTGAAGCCCCATGCAATCCCGTTGGCTCTGTATTCTGCAAACCCTTACAGAAGAAGAGAAAGGAAGACAATTAAATTGCTGATTTCAGCTCTGGGATTTAGGTGAAACAGAGCAGAAGCAGGAAAATTATAAAGAAGGAAAAGTTTTTCTCTCCTCTCCAACTGCATTTCCCCTGCTAAAGCCCTACCCCTTCCCTTTAAAACTTGCCTGGGCTTCATAGGATCAGCTGTGTGTTTTTTACAGGACACACACAAGATAAGGTACTAAGAGCCCATTCTAAGAACATCCATATGTGATTCTCTATATGATTGATGCAAAATCTCCTATACTTAAATTTTAAAATAGTAATAATAACCAAAACCTGCTAAGCTATCATTTGTCTATTGGGACTACTGAGTAGTCAGGGTTCTATCCGTGGATAGGCAGTGACTAAATTGCCAGAGTAGGAGCTGTGCAAGTTCTATTCAGGCATACCTGTCACAGCAGAGTGCTCTAGTCTACGGTGTGCAGACTGTCACCAGGTTCATCCATGAAAGCCTGAGTCACATTCCTCCCCCTTAAAAGCTGTCCTACACCACTGCCCCCCGTACTTGGGGAAAGACTGCTGGTTGCCTACAGTCAAGAGACTACAGGCACATACCACAATGCCTGGCTAATTTTTGTATTTTTTTGGAGCCAGGGTCTCACCACGTCGCTCAGGCTGGTCTCAAACTGCTGGCCTCAAGCAATCAGCCCACCTCGGCCTCCCAAAGTGCTGGGATTACAGTTGTGAGCCACCACACCTGTTTTGTTAACTTCCCTGACACTCCCTCCTGGCACGATAGTCATTATGTGAATAACGGCAGTTGAATCTCTTCTGCTTTCAGGAAATGTATGTTTAGTAAGTAGCTAGAAGTAAAGACAAATCATAGAATTAAAATACAGGTATTCGTTCAGATGGGCAAATCTTATATGTTATAAAAAGAAATTACTGTAATCCACAGTGACTATAAGAAGCTATTTAAACAACAGGGTATTTTAGTACCGGGTACAGAGAAAGTTTTCAACAAACTGTCGATCAACTTAATAATAATACTTCTCATTTTCATCAGAGAACTGATCTTTCTTTACCTCTCCATGCAGATAGAATGTTAGCTCTTCCCTTCAGCCAAATCTTGGTTATCTAGGAGTCATTGGCCAGTGTTGAGGTTTCAAGTGCTCTTTTCTTCTTGTCTTGGTTCAGCACCTTCCTGATCTTTTGGCCAATTTTCAGACCACAAAGTGAAAGAAAGGCCATGAGGAAAAAGCCTGGAACAGACTCTCTAACCAGTGCCAAAGCCGGGGCGGGTGTCATTTCCCCCTCTGGATCTAGCTCTTCCTCACCTGAGAGTCTACCTTCTGTTTCCTCCGCCTGGTGCACACTGCCAGCCCCCTGCCAGTCACACAGATCCTATTTGCAAATTACAAACGGGGTTAACTGGGGACACACAAGTCCCATGCATTCCTTCCTTGGATGTGCACACTGCCCCTTACACACATCATAAAAGGCGCTGCCACCTCTGGCACACCCAACCCCGAGTCTGGGTGCCCATTTGGCAAAAAAAATGAGAGTCGAGGTGCAGTCCCAACTTGCCCCCTGACTAGGCGCCCAGATGCAGGAAACCAGAAAGAGCAACTCAGCCTAGCCCTGTGGGTCACATGCCACCAGGGGGCTGTAAAAACAATGTTGTAGGTCCAACCAACATTTTTTTTTGAGTAAAATAATAGGTTATTAACATAGATCAAATGCCTCTCATGTAGTGAGGTTAAGTGTTGTTCCACTGCTCCTTACGGTGCATGCTATGCCACAAGGCAGAATTTTCTACAGCGAGTCTAGGTCAGATATCTGAAAATCCAGCCTCAGGCTTGACTGTGGTGTTCATGTGAACACCGATGAAATAGGCCTTATCCTCCCCAGCATCATTTCAGAATCAAGCCTGCCTATTCCCCTATATCCTTATGGTTTCTTCACCAGGAGCCAAGGCCTTCTGGTTAATCAAAGAGGTCTAGATTCAAATGCAAACTTCCTGAAAAAGGGAGCCCACTGCCTTATATTCACACCGGGCTCTAAATGGCCAACTTCAGATGCTCCTGGGAGCAGGTTTCAATGAGGTAGAGAGACACCATCACCTCTCTGAATGGAGAGGGGAAGAATAAAGAGATGCCCCTTGACTTGACAATTTTTCCCACCTCTGGCGTAATTCCTCACTCCCTCCTACCTGTAAACACCAAGCCAGCTGTGGTCTGAAGTTGTTTATGGTGTTCAGTGGCAAGGAAGATTGAAACTTCTCGCTAATAAGTCCCTGGGTTGATGGTGAATTTAGCTTCCCACATTATTTCTGTTCCCCCCCATGCCCCCCCACCAGAAATGATTGAGAATTGGCTGCAAACTTAGCTGCCCATCAATGGAAAACACATATCTAGCCAAGGGATGGAGAAACAGGAACATCTACCACCAAAGGCAGACACTGGATTGTCAAGAGGATAAAATGGAGTATATCGCTGGGAGGATGGAGCACACAGGACTGTCTGGGGACCATTTATTTTGTTGGATTTTATTCTTTTGGCATCAATACACAGTTCCAGCTCTAACGACTTGTTCAAGGTAAGAAGATGTCTTCTGAACTTGCCATAAATACTGCTCCCGCAAAGCATTTCCCCATCTCCCATGCAACAGTCAGATTTCATTCCATCCCACCTCTCATTCTTTCCAACTAGAAGCAAAAGTACTTGAGAGCAAAATCCTTCAGCATCTTCTCCCTGCTGTCCTAAGCCCACAGTTGGGTCTAGAATGCACACTACCTGGTACCTTACTCCTCGGGGTATTACTTTCCTTATCTCATTTCCTCACTATTTCTGAGAAGGGCAGGACCTGCTGAGGAGACTGGGCCTGAAAATAGTTCTGTTCCTATGACGATTCCAAAGAAAGATGTCTCACATTTCCTAATGCCACTTGGCTGACTGCTTGAGGGGAAAAATTGTCACAGTCTATGGGGGTGCTAATTAGCATCAATTAAAACTCAGCTAGCCTGCCCTGGCACTGAATTACCTGCAGGACTTGCTCAGTCCTCATGAAAATCAAAGGGAAATCCAGAGACAAAGAGATTCTGCAGCGACAGGAATATCAACTTACTTTCCCCACTGAACCTTTCAACCAACCCTTGGCTAGCCAGTATCCTTTCATTCAGGAAGTAAAATCTCTGCTGGATTTGTCAAGAGGATAAAATGCTCAAAGTTACTAAGGCCATTACAAACTATTCCCCCATTAAAAAATAAATAAAAGATGTGCCATATTCTTTTTTTGTAAAGAGCACTGAGGTGACTTTACAACTACGTACACATAGCCTTCAATAAACAGGCTTTATTTCATGCCTACTGCATGTCAGGAGTACCTCAATTTACCACGGCAGAAAACTAGAATCTTGGCTGGGCGCGGTGGCTCACACCTGTAATCTCAACACTTTGCGAGGCCGAGGTGGGCGAATCACCGGAGGTCAGGAGTTCGAGACCCTCCTGGCCAACATGATGAAACCCCGTTTCTACTAAAAATACCAAAATTAGCCAGGCATGGTGGCACATGCCTATAATCCCAGCTACTTGCAAGACTGAGGCACAAGAATCACTTGAACCCAGGAGGCAAAGGTTGGAGTGAGCCAAGATCGTGCCACTGCACTCCAGCCTGGTCAACAGAGCAAGACTCTGTCTCAAAAAAAAAAAAAAAAAAAAAACTAGACTCTCAAAGTTATCTGGGAACCATATTACCCCCTTACCACCAATGTGTTATTTCAAAAGTTCCTACCTCGTACTCTCAGATAGGCACCCTTTGTAAAATCAGTTCTCATCAAACATCATTTTGAAAAAGAAAATGAGTAAGAAATCATTTTATCTGTAAAAAGTGAGTTAGAAATCATGTTAGCTGAAAAAAAAAGAATAAGAAATCATGTTATAAAGTTCAAACTTACCATATTCTACACTTTAAATATGGGCAGTTTATGTGTCAAGAGATGTCTCAGTAAAGCTGTTTGTAAAAAGTTTAGTAAGTCCATTTATAATTATTTGGATAAACAATACTTACATTTTAATAAGCTTAAACACTACCATTTCATAATTAAAACAAAAATCAAGTTTACTGCCCAGAAAGAGCACCGGTGAAGAATTTGAATGGCAAGGAGAACCCTGAGTCTGCACCACTGGGGAGGAGCGGCTGGGGAGGACAAACAAATGCATGCAAAGGTTACTAATAACCCAAGACAGGATGTAATAAGTGCCAAATGAGTGACTCAGACAATACATGTCACAGGAGTAGTGACTGCTGACCATGCACTTAGTGAGCGCCAAACCAGACTCCCGCTTTAACACAGGGCATGCGTGCCTCTCACAGTCCTTGGGATTTGGATTCCCACAGGCACTGTCTATTTGTGTCCACGCATCACCAAGAAAGAGCCCCAGCTCTGGTCTCTCTGATCTCATCCACCGGCCCAGGTAGGGATAATCAGCAAAGCCAGATGAATTTCAGAAATATAATTTCAGATGAAACGGCTCAAGGAGTCAAGCGGGACATTAATCACAGGCAGAAGCACTAAAACCAAAACAGTTTTGGCTGACTTCTACTTAGGTGTATCATAAACGCCTACCTGGGTACTCTGAAAACTTCCTTCATGACTCAGTTTACAAATAGATATAATGGGACCATTTTCCAAATGGCGATTTTAAAATCACCTGGTTAAAGTTTAGGATAACTACATTGCCCTAGACACTCAATCACAATTAATTCCCACCAGGAAGCTAATTATATTAAGAAAACGCTATGTCTTTCTTTTTTTTTTTTTTTTTTTTGAGATGGAGTCTTGCTCTGTCACCCAGGCTGGAGTGCAGTGGGGCGATCTCGGCTCACTGCGACCTCTGCTGCCTGGGTTCAAGTGATTCTCCTGCCTCAGCCTCCTGAGTAAGTGGGATTATAGACGCATGCCACCACACCCAGCTAATTTCTGTATTTTTAGTAGAGTCGGGGTTTCGGCATCTTGGCCAGGCTGGTCTTGAACTCCTTATCTCATGATCCACCCGACTCGGCCTCCCAAAGTGCTGGGATTACAGGCATGAGCCACTGCACCTGGCCCAAAAATGCTATGTCTTTAAATGACATGTATAGATTATAATACATAAGTGACTAGAGTTTTAAATCTCTAACCTCTAACACAGGGCCTGGTGGCCTGGAACACAGCAGGTAGTCAATAAATGTTGAATGAAGAACAAATCTCCTGTATAAGAACTTCAGGGTACCTAAGACAACTCTCTAATTGTTTTACATATGTTCATCTGGTTTTTGTTAAAAGCATGTTGAGACAAACCATATGTTCTTATTTATCTTCACAAGTTGAAAGGTATAGGCGATTGGAAAGACTTTATAATATGTGCATTTGTTAAAAAGGCTTTTCTGCTCTCTTAAAGATCATTCAACAGCAAGACATCTTGGCCATATATGTATGTATACATCTGAGAGTGTGTGAGTTTTAGCCTACTGGCAGAAGTTGGCTGGGCTTTATCAGCCTGTTTTTATCTTACTTTCCCAGTTTGGTTCACCATGTCCCAAGCATGTAAACAGTTCAACTTTAAAGTTTAACCCTGGGAACCATAAAACTAACAGTTAAAGAAACAAGTTTGAGCCTAAAAGGCCAGAATAAGCATCCCCACCACAGGTTAGCGAATATTTGGGTTATCAGGAGTGTAATTCTCGTTTTCCATTCTCACACCCTGCAGAGGGGAGAGAAGGGGGCACACAGAGCGGTAGTATGCTTATTCCATCCAATCAGCACTAACATCTCCTAACTTGGCAAGAACCAGTCTTGCTGCTAGACCTCCCAAGATTGCTGGTGTCCACCACTGAAATCCAACAAAGTTATTAACCTCTGGAGGTTTATAACATCAATACCAAACCATCATTTCATTATTTGTCTAATGACATATATTGTTTCTAGAATAGCCAGCCCTAGTCTGTGAATGGTAGCCTCAAATCTGTACCCTCACCCTTTATCCTAATACACCTGTTTATCTCTGAATGTTTCTCTTTAACTCTCTTGTGTAATAGTTATCATCTCCCTCAAATGCTCTACTAACACAGAAACATGCTAAATCTCTTCCCAGATCTAACAGCATGAAATAAAAGTATGGAGACAGGGCAGAGCCTAGGTTTAGAAGAGAGACTTCTCATGCCCTTTGCCCTACAAGCACTTGACCTTCATGTTGCATGGTCCTCTGGGCAGGCCCGGAAGAGCCAAGCTGAGCCACTCCTCTCCACCCTAGCTGGAGGGAACACAGAAGAAGGAAGGCATAGTGCCTACAGAGGTCAATCAACACCCCCACAGCAGGGCCCCACATACACCCGCAGACTAGAGGCTCCCCGTTCTTGGTGGTCATCAGCTCCCCATACCCCCTTTTCTTATAAGTGTTCCACATGCACCCACTCTGTGCATTATCCCCATCCAGCCCATCATTCAAGTTCTACTGCTCCTGAAAAGACTTCATGACTATTACAACCTGTACACCCATGAGCCTGACCTCCTTAGATCTACAGTACTTCCTGTTCATATTGTCTACTTGGCACTCATTACAAACAGACTTAAATTTTAATATATGTGGACTTTATTTTCCCTATTAGATTGCACACGGTGGGCAGAATTATTTTCCTTAGCCCAGTACCACCTTTCACAGAGTATATATGCTATAAAAATTTCTGAATTGATGTGTAATAAAGTGAAGTAAGACGCATCTCTTTCTCCAGTATAGCTTTTAGAGGGAAAAATCTCAATCTTAGTGGAAATAATTAGGCTTCCAATACTATGAGTATATGTGTGCCTGTAATTCCATGTTTACAGCAAAGTACTATGCATGGAAGTCCAGGGACAGATTCTATTGCAGCCACACTGCCATTCTGCTGCTTGCATATTTATGAAAAATTATCCTTTCAGGATGAAATTTTCCATGACTAGCTTCAGATCCAAAAGAAGGGTGTTTCTCTCTCTTTTTTATTCTTTTGGAAAATTTGAACAATATCCAGTCAGCCATGTAGAAGTTGGGCATTAGTGAAAAAAACAATGACATGTTTTGTCTTTCAAAATCAATGTAAGCCTTTCTTTTGCGTGACCAATTAAAAAACAACTAACTTCAAAATGAGAAACTTTCCACTCATCTAGGCCTCGCCAAGGATGAACCTGGGTGATAGTAGAAGATAATGGGATGGAAACAGAACACAAACAAAATGAATACGTTTCTCTTCATTATACTTGCTTTAAGTTTCACAAATTCCCAAAGTTGTGTGCCTCTTCCCATGACTTCTAAAATGGAAAAATATACCGTATTTATGAAGTCAGAGTCCATCAAGGCTGAGTTAAAGCTCAGAGAAATGAAAAAAAAAAAAAATCCAGATAATTTCATAATAAATTTCTGGACAGTAAATAATTTAGTTATCTTGAAATAAAGGTTCCCTCCAAATTTTTCTCAAAATAGAGTCGTTTGCCTTCTAACCTCTTATCTATAAAATGTCCCCACATGATATTAGTTTTAATACACTGAATCATGCGTGCATGTTCATTCTATGCCCTTACAACTGAAAAAAAGTTTGGAAATGACTCGTTACCTTAACTAGCAAAAGCATTTGTAGTTTGCCAATAGTAGTTGCAAAACATTTGCAATCTGCAGAAGGCAACAACATTGGAGAAATTTTTTAAACCTGATCCCTCACTAATGTTACCAAAATTATATATCACAACCAGTAGCAAATGACAAAATAAAATTTAAAATATTAACTTCGGTTTCTTTTATTCTTTTAATTAAAAAAAAAGACATTTTAAGAATAGTTTACGTTATATAAAAACAGTGTCAAACATCCTGAACACATTTGAACATGGGTAGAACATTAAAGGTCTAAAAAAGAAAACCCAAAATTTCAATATGCAATATGTATTCACATACACACACATCCAGTTCCAAAGAAAACCAAAAAGGCATTGGTGAGAAAGGCAGAGAAGCCAAGTGAGTATAAATTCCCTTATGACCACAAAGTATTCCCCCCCGGCTCAGTGTAGAACCACCAACTTTTTCAATTGTGTTCTAAAAGGTTCCTCAGCTCCATGTAAAATCAAGTTTACATTGCAGCGGCAGAGAAAAGGGCAGGGAAAGCTACTGATGTGCTCCTACCAGTTCCCACTACCTCTTCAGACCTTCCATGGTGTCCTGGCCTTTCTATTGTCCTTGTCGCTGCCCATCTGAAGCGGTTGTGTCTCTGAAACAGAATTTCCCACAGCGATCTAAAACAATCGCCTTTTAAACCAGAGCCCACCCAGCAAATAACACCTGACCACAAGCCAGAGTATCTTTATCAGGCTAAATACCTAAAGCAGTTTCCTAATGTTCTAATCCACATCTAGTCCATCCCACAGGTGATACAATTTGAATCTGATCAGGTTATTTCCCTGCTTAAAAAACCTTCACTGGCTCCTCCATCTCCCTCAGAATAAAGCCCAAACTCAAGGGTTGCTATTCACCTAAAGTGACCTCTCGTGATTCCAGGGTTAAATCAGAAAGAAGGAAGGAAGCAGGGAAGGAGGAGGAGAGGGAGGAAGATAGAGGGCAGCTGACAAAAAACAGCTTACTTGTCCCCATGCCCCCAACCTACTCCCACCCCCCACTGCACTTCGCAGTAGTCACATTAAATTATTTCCAGTTTCTCCTTTCAGGTCTCTGCTGAAATGTCGCCTTCTCCCAAAAGCCTTCCCCAACTCCCCATGTCTAGTTTGGGGCCCTTTTGGGTACTCTGGTGGCATACATCACAGGGCTTTATACACTATGTCATCATTGCCTGTTTGAGTATCTGTCCCCCAACTGGAGCTTGAGCCCTCTGAGATTAGGGTCCCTATCTAGGCATGTTCCTAGTTATATCCCAAGACCTAACTTGATGGCAGGGGCTCCCTAATGATTTACTGAATGAACGATCTAGAAACTATGAAGAAAAGAGGAAACGATAGAGACACTTAATACCTCCTTCCTTCCCCAACCAGCAGTGACTGACCACAGAAGGATGGGCCAGCACGGCCTTTACTCACCCCCTCCTTAGAACCTGAGCTGAGCCTTCTATTACTCTCTTCATTATCACAACCTTTCACAATGGGACAATATGTGTGTCCGGTCAAGAATGCAATAGGCAATGGTGCTTGTACGGACTGGGCCGCTTCCCTGTATGGATCAGAGTTTATATCCCAATAGAACCATCTTCCTTTCCATCCATACTCTAGTCTTATAAACTTAGTTTTCCTGTTAATGCAAAAATATAACCCTTATTGACGTCATTCTGACCTGCATGTATTAAGAGAGGAAAAGGCTCTGTATCCTTTAAGAAAGTATTAAAATGTTTTAAATTGTTTTGTTGCACTGGTTTCAGTTTAAAAGATCTCTATTGTACAGCAACACTTCACTCACTAGAATACTTGCTTTATGAGGCAAATATTTACAAGAATCAGGCTGCTGGGGGAACAAGCACAGGTGAGCAATGGAAGGTCAACAGAGCCAAACGTGTGGCAGAGAAGCAACAGAGGGTTCCCTCTTGAGACTGGGAAACTTACCACTGATAATGACCATGTAATGACACGCCCAGTGAAGCCATCCTGAGGCTCCCTGTACTTCACAAGGCCAAGAAAATCCCCTCACTCCAATGGTAAACAACTTCTCAAAACAAACAAACAAACAAACAAAAAAAGTCAAGCACTGGTGTCTACTGGGCCATGATTTAGAGCCAATGTAGAAAACACTGTAGGAGCTACTGCCAAGTACCGGTACTGCTTGAATAAAAGCCTGGAGTGGAGGCAGCAACTGTGAGGAAGCAACTGTGAGGAAGGGGAGCAAAATGCTGGGACGCTTCCACAGTCAGAGTTCAGCCCTCCCCACCCACCCATCCTGCCAGCTGGAGGCTTCCTGGTGGAAGGCCGCCTCTCGCTGAGGTCAGGCCCATCTGTGAACTGAGGGCCAGCCCCCCGGAGACCCCTGAGAATTCCAAGCAGTGCCAGCTGACAAGCAGAGGCCTGAACTCTTCTGGCATGACCTTGGGCCTAGTACCTCCCCGCCTCCCCTCCTCCCACCTACAGTGATTAAAGATAACCCAGCCAAGCAGCCTGGCATGTTGAAAAGGAGCAGGGCTGGAGGGAAATGAGGAGGACCTAACCGGGAAATGCACCACTGAGTTTCCTCAAACCACATGGACCTTAAAACTCGTCAGACCTGTTTAAAATTAGCCAATACCCAGGAGAATAATTCATTAAATGCAACTGTTATGATTCATTTAGAATTCACTCCAATTCTGAAATGATAAATGACAGTGCATTTATGTATAAATGACAGTGTATTCATCTCCCCAAAGCTGGTCACAAGTGCCCTCACTGCTCTGGAGTAAAACAAGAAAGCAGAGACTTAAAAACAGCATTGTGTTTATTCACTGTAGGAAAAGGTGAACTGAGAAGAGCTGAAGGCCTGGGCTAAGGTGCTAAGGGGCACGCTGGGTCTTCCTGGTCTGGGGAAATGTTTTCTGGAAAGGAGACTGCTTAGTGTACATCTACAAAGTGTTTTCTTGTGCTATTTTGTTTTGTAACTTACAGGGGATTGTTCTCTTTGTGATTGATGAGGTCCAGTCTCCAGGATCTGCCTGCTTTCTTCCTGGTAAGCCAGGCTTGGAAACTCCCACCTCATCCCTTCCTTTCCTTCTCTGACATTTCATCAGCATTGAATTAAAATCAGGCATATGGATCACCCAAGGCAAATGGAAATTAAGATGCTGGATTTATAACATGCATAATCCAAACACAGAAAATCTTGCTACCAAAAATAATCATGTCTCTCATCCATTTCCCAAACAGTTCAACCGCCTGCTTCACTTTGCCTTCAAGTTTATCAAGATGAGGCTGAGAATTCTCATAAACTCCTCAAGGACACAGAAAGGAGCTCCTGTAGACTCACTCAGAGTCCTTTCCCTCCTCTTCCTCAAGCAGTGCCCACCTCTTTTCAGGAAGCAACCTCTCTTTTCCATTCAACTTTCATAAAGAAGCTGGACTTTTATTTTCCCTTGGCCTCCAATCTGTGCTTTGGACTGTGCCATAAAATTCCTCAGTAATTTATGGCCTGTTTTTCCTTTAAAGTGGAAAAGCACTAATCCCTCACAGAGGGGAGAGACAAGCGTTTCCAATGTGAGGTAATCTAGAAATATATGCACTGACCACAGTGAGTCGGGCCCTGACTTACAGTTGAAGGCTCACGTAAAGACCCCTAGCCCTTGACACAGAGTATGGTCTCAGAAATAGCCTGGTCTCCAGTGAGTACCTGGTTTGAAAGAGTCCTCTTGACCCAAAAGTCCATCTTTTCCCATCACTGATAACTGAAAATTCCAGAGGTTGCAATGTCACCCTCTGGATAAAGGAAGGCCTCCTCCACAGCACTCTTCTAAAGTGCCAGTCTTATATATTTCATTACGGCCATCTACCTCGTGTAAATGAGTTTATACTCAGCCAAGAGGAACTGAGGAATCCTGGCTGGGGCCCAGGCTTGGAGGGGCTCAAAAGTGGAAGGAGCGTGCGCAAAACCTGAAATCAGTCTTTGACTCTCACATTTTCGCCGCAAGTCAACCCCAATGATCACACTTACATCTTTGCAAGTAGCTTTTAAAAAATATATTCCAATAAACACAAGGAAATGAAATATTAAGATACACCTTCAAAACAAAGTTGATGAGCAGCAAACATTCTGGGTCCAATCAAGCAACAATTGATTTGTGAAGAGAAGGAGCAAGAGTTCAATTGCACTTGGATAATAATCACCCTGACCTGATTCAGGAAAGAGGAGGAAGCGTAGGTCTTTGTCCTCAACCAGTGTAATTCAATAGGAACGATCCCTGGAACCATAACATTGGCTTTGCCACTGCTTTATAAATGTCACTCACTAAAGACAGAACAAGGATGAACTCCTAGAATATCATTTAGAAAATCTGGCTAATAGGGGCCTTGTTTGCACTTCTATTTTCATATACTCTACAAACACTTCATCAACCTAAGCTTTTCTCTCTTCTTTAGTCAAGTGCCTATAAACAACAATTGGGGCCGGGCGCAGTGGCTCAAGCCTGTAATCCCAGCACTTTGGGAGGCCGAGACAGGCGGATCACGAGGTCAGGAGATCGAGACCATCCTGGCTAACATGGCAAAACCCCATCTCTATTAAAAAATACAAAAAAAAAAAAAATTAGCTGGGCATGGTGGTGGGCGCCAGTAGTCCCAGCTACTCAGGAGGCTGAGGCAGGAGAATGGCGTGAACCCCGGAGGCGGAGATTGCAGGAAGCCAAGATCACGCCACTGCACTCCAGCCTGGGCGACAGAGCAAGACTCTGTCTCAAAACAAAACAAAACCAAACCACTTGGTATCCTAGTTTAAAAAACAAAGTTTTAGTCTTTATGATAAAAATATTAACATAAATAGATAATGATTATTTCCTCCTCACCATGTTAGCTTCTCTTGGCCAACAGCCCCAAATATGCAGTATTAACTTTAAATAGTAGGGGCCAGATTCTAAGATAGTGTTTCCCAAATGACATCAAGAGATGTAAGTACTGTCCCTAAATGTATGTTGAACAATCAAACCCAGTTGGAAACACTGCCTCACTCAATTGCCATCCAGAAAACTGATGGAAATTAGCTTACTGAAGGCTGTAAAACAAAAAAAAAGTTCTGCAGTAAATGTTTAGCTTCATTTATTCTATGGTTTTCCAAATTCACTTGATTATGGCATTCATTTTTGAGTGTGAATGACCTATTAACTTCTTATATTGTTTGGAACACATTTTGGGAAACCCTACTCCAAGGAAAGAGCTACAACTCAAAAGGAAGAATCTACCATTGCAGTAGGCTGATTGAATCACAAAAGTCAATGTATCCTTATACTCCAGAGAGTTCAGAAAGTAGGGGGAACAAAAACAATGTAATCCAAAAAAAGGAGTGGAGGAGTCTTTAAAATAAAATCTCTCACCATGGTCTTTGGTTTGTTTGTTTGCTTTTATTAGAGACAGGGACTCACTCTGTTGCTCTGCTACCAAGGCTGGAGTAGAGTGGTGCCATCACAGCTCATCACAACCTCAAACTCCTGGGCTCATGCAGTCCTCCTGCTGGAACAGCTGAGACTACAAATGCATGCCACCACACCCAGCTAATTTTTAAAAAATTTTTTAGAGACCGGGTCTCACTACGTTGCCCAGGCTGGTCTCAAACTCCTGGCTCAAGCTATCCTCCCACCTCAGCCTCTAACAGTGCTGGGATTACAGGCATGAGTCACTGTGTTCAGCCCCTTATGGCAGTTTTTACCATCCTCTTCACATGTAAAGACCAACCACTGAGGGACAGACAAATGGTAATCTCAACCAAATAGACAAGTTTCAGGTTTTATCAGCCCAGAGGGTAGTCTGGTCAATTGCCGCAACCTCAGTCAATAGTTGAAAACCAAACTGAAAATAATAATAATAATAAATCAGACTCCCTTACTAAAAATTTTAGACACATGGCATTAGCATTAACTATATGACCAATAAACTGACAGGCTGTCTGGCTGCCTGGCCGTCCAGCTGGATGGATGGATGGATGGATGGATGGATGGATGGATGGATGGATGGATGGATAGATGAATGAATGGATGGAGAGGTGGATGGGTGAATGGATGGATGGATGCATGCATAGATGGATGGATGGATGGATGGATGGATGGATGGATGGATGGATGGATATAGAGATGGATGAATGAATGGATGAATGGATGGATGAATGGAGTGATGGATGGACGAATTGATGGGTGGATGGATGGATGTAGAGATAGATGAATGGATGGGTGGGTGGGTGGGTGGATGGATGGATGGATGGATGGATGGATGCATAGACAGATGGATGGATGTAGAGATGGATGAATGATAGAAGCATGATGGATGAATGGTGACTGGATGAAGCATGATATAGCAAGGTAAGTACCTTACTAGGAATCAGGAAACCTGTTTACTCATACTTTTTCTATCTCTATTGGATTTTTTTCCTTTTCTCTCTCCCTCTCTTTTTTTTTTTTTTTTTTTTTGAGACAGGGGTCTCACTCTGCCACCTGGACTAGAGTACAGTGGCATAATCATGGCTCGTTGTACCTTTGACCTCCTAGGCTCAAGTGATCCTCCTGCCTCAGCCTCCCAAGTAGCTGGGGCCACAGGTGCATGCCATCATACCTGGATAATTTTTTAAATGTTTTTGTAGAGACAGTGTCTTGCCATGTTGGCCAGGCTGGTCTTGACCTCAAGCAATCCCCCTGCTTCGGCCTCCCGAAGTGCTTGGATTACAGGTGTGAACCACCATACCTGTCCTCTACAGGATTTCTTTTTACTTTGATCAAGTCACTAAACTTCTGAACTCTTATATTTTTATGTAGAAATGAAGATTTAATGAATATCTGTTATTAGATAGCAGATTTACATTTTTTCAATTGGAGGTAAAATGGTCTATGAATCTTTCCCCTACCTAATCTTCTCTAAGAGAAAGAAAGTGAGAGAAGGCTGGTGCGGGGAGGCAGAGGGGAATGGAAGGAAAAGAAGAAGGTAGTAAGGAAATAACAAAAGAAAAAATTTTGATTCATTTGAATGCCTTTTTAAATAGAGCTTAAATGCATAAATGGATAATGGTATTAAACGTGTAATGGTACTGATATCAATACCTTCTAGGCCAGGCCCTAGGCCTCCTGTACCTAGTGTGTTTGGGAGACTCTATACCTGTGCATGTGCAGTAAAAAACCTCTGTCCTAAAAAGCAAGACACCCAGGTGTTCATTCATCTGCCGTGGCCACCAATTCATCATTTAACTTCCCTGGATCTTGTCCTGAAATGTCAAATTAAGAGGAATATCTTCATTCCCGCTTTGAATATATTCACTACCATACAAGTCTGATGGGAGAATCAAAAGAAAACAGTACAAATTATTGAATAAATGTATTCCCATTGTGCAGTCTCCTGAGGGGTGAGGCCACACACACCTTATCTTCCAAAGATGCTGCATTCCCGATCAAAACTCTCCAGTGCCAGCTGAAGTATGGCTAGAGCTGAGGAAACCCGCCTCAGAACAAGGCATGAACTAAGCTCTCTGACCTTGAATTTCCAACAATTCAACCCAGGAACCCTGAAGCACCACTATCTGATGTTGAATACCACTTGCAGGGGTTTCAAGAGATGGGGGCTCTCAGGCCACAGAAGGTATTTCCGTTCATCAGGGCACTGCAGCATTATTTGTCGTCAGAGACTTGTTTACTGAGGAGTAGTCAGGCAGGTTTCTCAGAACCAGTCTATCCGATCCATCCTTCAAGGCCTAGGTCAAAAGCCACCTCCTCTACAAAGCCTTCGTCAGTCTTTCCCTGGGGAATGATAACGTATTTGCTTTCATGGAATTGTTTGGGTTAGTAAAATGTAAGTTTATTGAGTGCAGGGAACCCTATCCTCTTTACTTTCTTTTCTCCATGTTACTGGTATTCATTAAAATTAGATTGAATGAGAAACTGTGTTCTGGGGCAATATTTCTCAATGTTTTCTTAAACTGGGACTTACAGTAAGAATTAAGATCATACATACTCACACAAATAAAACTGAAATAGGAGTTTTATAAGGCAATATTTATTCATATTGCATGCAAAGCATTCTGATAATGTGTATATTGTTCAATTTTCATATTTAAAATTATTGTAGAGATCTACACAATTGATTTCATCATTTTTATTGAGGGGTCCTGACCCAGAGTTTGAAAACCAAGAGCCTAGACAGGATATGCCTTTATTCTCTTTTTCTCATGTCTTTCTCCTTCAAAAAGAAAAATGGAGCCTGTACAAAAAGCATATTAAACCCTAAAGGTTCTTAACAGATTTAAATTTGGAAAGAGTCAGATGATGCCTTACTTTTCTAAAATTCAAATCCCATTAGAGAAGGCACATGGCCGACTTACTGGGTGAGGGTGTCCATACAGCCACCCCTTCAGCTAGCAGAGACAAGCTACTTAAATAATATTAGTATGTCACACATCTGTATATGACTAATAACTAATAACAGATTTGATTGTCTTGATTATATACATTTTATTTTATTTTATTTTGAGACCAAGTCTCACTCTGTGACCCAGGCTGGAGTGCAGTGGCGCAATCTCAGCTCACTGCAACCTCCGCCTCCCGGGTTCAAGTGATTCTCGTGCCTCAGCCTCCCAAATAGCTGGGATTACGGGCATCTGCCTCCAGGCCTGGCTAATTTTTGTATTTTTAGTAGAGATGGGGTTTTACCATGTTGGCCAGGCTGGTCTCGAACTCCTGACATCAAGTGATACACCCACCTCGGCCTCCCTAAGTTCTGGAATTACAGGCATGAGCCACCACGCCCGGCCGATATACATTTTAAGTTTTACAGATACTACCTTTTTGCTTTCCAAAAAAGGTGCTGCTAATTTATATTTCTACCAACACAGTAGGACAAGGCCTAGTTTCTTCCTATTCTCCCTGAAACTGATGTGATCAGATCAGTCTTTTCAAGTCGGCATTTGTCCCTTTTTTATTCCTTGGGGACAAGCACCAAGACCTCTCTATTGGAACCCCCACTATATCAAGCTCAGTCCAGTCCCAGACACAAAGCAGAGCTTCAGCCACGCTGCAGGGCAGGAGAACACAGCCCAGCACTGAGGCTGGCCACAGAGAGACTTGTGAAGGAGTGCTCGCTCCGGGTTCTAACACACATTCCTGATGGACCTAATTTATTCTCCAGGCGAAAAGGAGACTTTCTCAGTCTAAAACACTGCTGTAAATCCCACCCACAAGGGGACAACCACATGACTCCATTTTCCTGCTTGTTTCTGAATCACTGTCTTATCTGTCTTCCTCCCTTTTTCCCCCTTCAAACAGTTGGCTTTATGGTTGTCTGTGCACAGTCATATGATAAGCAGTGATAAAGAAGAATGTTTAAAGAGCCAAGTAGGGATAAGGAAGCAATGAGAAAGAAACACGTTCTCTTGTGTGAGGGGGTGGGCTTCTAAGACACAAGTTTCCTAGAAACAAAACCCACAGATTAATTTTAAATCTTCAGCCCCAACAATGTGAAAGAGTGAGGCAGACTATTTGGCTAAGAAACCCAAATGTTGCTTAGTGTGATCGGGGACTTGGGGAAATAAGGACTGAGTCCCATTCTAGTCCCTACCAAGAGGCACCCTTTATCCTCAGTTTCCCCATTTGTAAACTGTATATGAAAGGGCCATGCCCTCCCTGCATCCCAAAGTGGTTCATCACTATTACTTATATGTGTGACCTGTTTTTCTTTTCAGATGCGTATTAAATGAGTCTCACAACCCAGTGAGGTAAACAGAGTCAATGTGACTATTCCCATTTCACAGCTGAGGAAACTGAAGCTCAGAGAGGTTTCAGCTTCATCAAGGTCACACAGCTCATTAGCAGTGGAGCTGAGACGGCGAAAAATGAACTAGCAAACTGTGAATGTAGTACTTTATGAATATATGCTAGCCTATAAATGCTTGACAGTGGGCAGCAAATACACATTTGGCAAACCACAGCCATTTCCTATGTAACTCATTATAAGGAGAAAGACCATCTGTCTAGGACACACTCCTGAGATGAAAAGCAACCCCTAACCCCAAGTGACTCTCAGACATAAAAAACTATAAACCAAATGGATTCTTTGACAATATCATCAGTCCCAAACCACATAGTCCACAATTTATATTTTACAATACTATTATAATAACAATAGCAAACATTTTTGTGTGCTTATCATGTGACAAGAACTTTTCTCGCCCAGGGTGGAGTGCGGTGGCGCCATCTCAGTCACTGCAACCTCCACCTCCTGGGTTCAAGCGATTCTCCTGCCTCAGCCTCCCGAGTAGCTGAGACTACAGGCGCTCTCCACCATGCCCAGCTAATTTTTGTATTTTTAGTACAGATGGGGTTTCTCCATGTTGACTAGGCTGGTCTCGAACACCTGACCTCAAGCGACACACCTGCCTCGGCTTCTCAAAGTGCTGGGATCCCAGGCATAAGCCACCGTGCCCAGCCGTGACAAGAACTTTTCTATGCACTTTCTATGCATTATGTTATTCATTTCAAACACAATTAGATAGATAATACTGACTTTGTTTTACAGATGAAGAAACCTCAGAGAGGTTACACAACTTGTCAAAAGGTCACACAACTGGTTCAGTGGTGGGACCAGGATTAGAATCCATCTCCCTGTCATATAAAGCCCTTCCACTTAACCACGGTGCCACCTGATTCCATATCTGGTGGTTGTGCTGCTTCCTTTTTCACTTTTTTTTTGAAGTTAAGACATACATAACAAGGAAAACTAGCTGTGAGGTATGGGAACTCAGTACTTTCTGCCCCTATTTTTCCATAAACCTAAAACTGCTCTAAAAAATAAAGTTAATTAATTTTTAACAATAATGCTGAAGTAAAAGATAAAAATCCTCCTCATGTGTTGGCCTTTTCCTTTTTTAAAGTTCATACAGGTGTGTGTGTGCATGTAATTTTTTTTTTTTTACAATACTACACTCCCCTCAGTCATGGAAGAAAGAATACCCTAGTGCAAATACCCAAAGGATATTTATTATTTAGGTCAATATTATAATTTCATGTTAAAATTTTACTTAACCAGGCTGGGCATGGTGGCTCACACCTATAATCCCAGCACTTTGGGAGGCCGAAGTGAGAGGATCACTTGATGCCAGGAGTTTGAGACCAGCCTGGGCAACACAGTGAGACTCCATCTCAATTTAAAAAACAACTTTTTTTTTGAGACAGAGTCTTGACCTGTCACCCAGGCTGGAGTGCAGTGGTGTGATCTCAGCTCACTGCAACCTTCCCCCTCCCAGGTTCAAGCTATTCTCATGTCTCAGCCTCCTAAGTAGCTGGAATTACAGGTATGTGCCACCATGTCCGGCTAATTTTTGTATTTTTAGTAGAGACGGGGTTTCACCATGTTGGCCAGGCTGGTCTTGAACTCCTGACCTCAGGTGATTCACCCACCACGGCCTCCCAAAGTGCTGGGATTACAGGCATGAGCCACTGCACCCAGCCTCTATAAAAAAACTTTTAAAAATTAGCCAGGCATGGTAGTATGCACCTATAATCCCAGCTACTTGGGAGGCTGAGGCAAGAGGATCCCTTGGCCCCATGAGTTCGAGGTTGCAGTGAGCTATGATCACACCACTGCATTCTAGCCTGAGTGACAGAGGAAGACCCCACTTAAATAAATTTGTTTTTAAATTTAACCAATCAAGCATCTGTTATGTGTGGGGCAATATGCCAAGCATTAGCACAAAAAGGTAGGAGTTTTACCCTCAGGAACAGACCTCTTCTGTCTCTGCTAAAAAAAACAGACAGAAAGCATCAACACTAGGCATCAATAATTTTAAATGGAGGGCACAAACAGTAAATGTTACCGCAATTCCCAGAGCCAAAAGAGCTGTAGCCTAGAGAATTCTGGGAATGATCGCCCAAAGAGAAGGAGATGTGGATGGCTGGTTAGAGTATTCCAGGGATGGGGATATGGGAGAGCAGAGCACAAAGAAGGGATAGAAAGAGTTTGGGTATGAAAGTCAGAAACAAGCCCTCAAGCAGAAGGTTCCTGCCCCAGAGGATAAGAGATCCACCTGGCAGAAAATGGAAGCGGGGGAGGTGCAAACCACACAGGGCCCTGGATGTCTAGAGGGATGAGCAGACTTCACTATGTAGGCAACTGGGCCTGGCAGGAGACAATGGTGGGTTCTGAGCACCCGGAAGGGTATTTAGTGCCATGATCCCCACACAACTCATACACAAATCTCTTGGATTCCAAGGAACCAGACTAAAAAAGATACAAAAACCCCTCCTATAGCTGTCTCCATGAATTAGTACTCAGGCGCCTGGAGCTTAAATGGGATATTCTTTTCTAAAATGAAGGAAATATTTTTTAAAGCCAGCTAGGTAGTCATGGCCAGGAATTGTGTACCTTCTATGAACAGAGCCCTGATATTCACCATCAGAGGAGGAGAGGGAAGCAGTCCTGTAGCAGGCTAATGGCTAGGAAGGAACTTCAAACGTTAAGGTAGGAGGCCTTCTCCATGACTCTAGAAGCCCTAGAAAGGAGTCCCTCATCAAAAATACGTTACCTACTTACACTAAGGCTGGAATTATTTTAACAAGAGGCTACATTTCCCTCCTCTGCCCTCACAGGGACAAGAAGACAAGCAGATCCATTCCTGGGCATGTTTCATTATTGGGGTAGTGGGAAGCAGAAGCCTAGGTTGCCAGCTTTAGCAAATAAAAATCGAAGGCCAAGCTAAATTTGAATTGCAGATAAATAACAAATACTTTTGTAGTATAAGAATGTCCCATGCAATACCTAGGACATATCTATAGAAAAAAAAAAGTATTCATTGTTTACCTGCAATTCAAATTTAACTGAGCATCCTGTATTTCCTCTGGCAACTCTGGGCTCAGTGTACCTGCAAGAGAATTAGGATGGTGTCATGAAGAAGCAAAGAAGACAAAGGAGCATGGGTACCAAAGAGAAACTTTGTTTTCAACTTCAAGACATGGTGACTCTGTAGAAGCTCACAGTTGCTCACTAACTGGGGCAGAGAGTTGATGCTTAAATGCCCAAACACTTCACCTACATCTATCTTATTTAATCCTCACAGCAACTCGACGAGCTGCAAAAGATGACTGTTATTAACCCTTTTCTTAAATTAGAAAACAGAAGTTTGAGGAGGTTAAGTGAATTTTCTCAAAATCACAAAGCTATAAAGCAGAAGAACAAGATCTCCTGCTCCTGGGTGAATTCTGAACGTTTTAAAGGAAGAAAAGGGTTTCTATGATTGAAAAGAAGAAGAAAAAGCAATTTCTGAGAACTGATCCTCAATGAAGGGTAGGTGAACGACGTGCTACATATATTTTTGTTACTTAAATGTAAATTATGTAAAATGAAATCTGAGCTGAAAGATCAAGGCTCTTAACAAACAATTACAAGTAAATGCATAATTCCTTACTGAGAGTACAGTAATCTTTTCAGAAGGCTGGCTATGTTTCAACTTTTGTTACTGCTTAGCAATTCCAACATCCTGGTCAAAAGCAAAGCCTTGCTCTCAAAAGGCAGCACCCTTGTGCACTGCCCAAATTTGACCCAGGACAACTGAACAATCAATGTGCATTGCATTAGAGGTTGGGCATATATAAGACTCACATGGTAGGACAATGAAGTCAGATGCTTTGGCCCAGAGAAATGGGATATACACCTGGACCACAGAAAATGGGATGTAAAAAAAAAAAGCCTCAAGCCTCAGTTACCACACTAGGCCCACAAGCTAATGCAAAGGATGTTCAGGTCAAAATGCAACAATGTCTCAGCTTTTCAAATACACAAGAGGGAGCAATCAGACAGACACGCCCACTCACTAAAACAGATGCCAGTCCAAGGGAAGGTAATCCATGTCCTCTTCACCACCCCATCCTAGGAGCTGCTTAAAAAGGACCAAGTGTGGAATTCTAGTTCTGCACACTTGGAATTCAGCAAACCCAACTTCTGTTGCTCATTCATTTCCAAGAGGGAGGGAATAAGGACTGGAAAACGTTTTACTGGCAACCCTTCAGTTGGTTATTACCGATAAAATCCCCAAACAGAAGCACAATTTTACCTGCATCTAATAATAAACATTAATTACAGATAATTACCAATAATAAGTAGTTACCATTGATGGTAAACTTGCTATAAGGTAGCTATTATTCCCATTTTATGGATGAGGAGACTGGTACAGATAGGTCAAATGATTTGTATGATATTCAGCCAAAACTGACAAAACTAGAATTCAAACCCAGGACTAACTCCAAAGCCCATACTACTAGTTTTAGATCCGTGAACTTGGACAAACCACCATCCAATGACGTGAAGGATGCTACAAAGTTATTCTCCATCCCTATCAGACCTATCAATAAACAAACAAAAGAAAATTAATTGGAAATGCAGCATGTGAGATTGTCAGCATAGATTTCCTGGATAATTAAGACTTCAATATATCATGAGTGATTTTGTTCAACACTTTTGCTCCAAGCAAAGTTCCTAGAACATAGAAAGTACTCAATATATATTTGCTGAATGACTGGCTGGCTAGATGAATGGATAGATTAATGAATGAACATACATTCTAGCTACCGTTTCATTTCTTTGGATAGTTTGTTTTTGTTTTTGTTTTTTTAATCAAGCAATTTTTTTGGATTGCATTCCTACTTTAATCTTAACTGGTCTCCTGACTACCCTCATAATCCAAAATGCTAAAAACTGCCTGTCCAGCATTTTCTTTTTTTTTTTTTTTTTTGAGATGGAGTCTCGCTCTGTCACCCAGGCTGGAGTGCAGTGGCACGATCTCAGCTCACTGCAACCTCTGCCTCCTGGGTTCACACCATTCTCCTGCCTCAGCCTCCCGAGTAGCTGGGACTACAGGTGCCCGCCACCACATCTAGCTAATTTTTTGTATTTTTAGTAGAGACGTGGTTTCACCGTGTTAGCCAGGATGATCTTGATCTCCTGACCTCGTGATCCGCCCACCTCGGCCTCCCAAAGTGCTGAGATTACAGGCGTGAGCTGTCCAACATTTTCTATGTTCTTCTTCCAATTTAAAGGGTCTCCCTTCCCTGTCTATTTAGATCCCATTTTCTTCAAGTCTTGGCTCAAAACATTACCAAGAAGCCTCTGCCAACTAGCAGAATCCACATTAACTCCCCTCTCCCTTGAATTTCCACAGTTCTTCAAATTCACTGTTTTATAAAAGGGTGTTAATCTTGATTTTCCAAATGGCCCACTTGAGAACATCCATTTCTTCTTTTTTCTAATTATAATGTTTTTCAAAATATGTCCACAAAACATGAGTTCTTAATGTTTCCCAAATAAGAGCATTCTATGATGAAATATTTTGGGGACATATCTGGTTAAACAGAGGTGTACAACTCGCTTTGCAATAGACCATCTTGAGTCTTTAATACACTAATGTGCATCTGACTCTGTAACATTTCCCAGCCTCTTTGATCACAGAGACCTGAAAATATCATAAGGCTCCCACTCCTTGAAAGTCAGTCTGGTAAACACTGGTGAATTATATGCTCCATCTTTAATGGCTGATTGATGATTCTCTCAGCTACCTAAACTGGTTGAGATAATCATCAGTACAGAAGGCAGGCAGATAGGTTCAGACACCTCACATTCTAGGAATTCTGCTTGCTTGCTTGCTTGTTTGTTTTCAGAGTACTCTGAGTGGCTTAATGATACAGAGAGAGGGCTCCATTTAAGAATTAAATTTATTTTTTGTGGGCCTTGAACAAAGGTAGGTAAAGAAGCAAGCTATCAAAAATAGCTTTGTGATTTTGATCACAAAAAGAAGAAAGGCAAGAAGGGAAAAAAAGCAGGAGGTGACCCTTTTTTAGGGGAGACAAGGCTAAACTTCATGGAAAAAAATAAAGACAAAATATTATCAAGTGCGAAGGTTAACCGCAGCCAAGGCCCAGAATGTAGGGTCTAGAGCGCTGAGTCAGGATCATTAGTTAACAGGTTCCTTTACAGAGCATCTAGACTATCCTAACTCCTGATTTCACAGCTAGGGGATTAATAGGAGTCACATGACTCCCCCGTTCAATACATTTCCTAGAGCGAGAAAAAACTATTAGCCAGTCTAGTACTGAAGAGGTGAGGTCTAGGTTTCCCCAGGTGCTGAAAGGATTGTGGTAAGCTGTCCTTCTCAGTTGTAATTTTACAAATCATATATTTATGTTATTCTTTGATTAATATCACATCTCCCAGTAGAGTATATGCTCTCTGAGAGCCATGACCAGCTCTTGACATAGTGGGCATAGTGCCTGGCATATTCAATAAATATTTGCTCAATGAATGAAAGGATGGCCAGAACAATGAATGAATACACTACTCTGTCCACTGCTTTGAATCTTTTGTGAATTCTTTCTTTTTCAGCACTGTACCAAATGAACTTCTAAGAGCACAAACTCAGTCAGTCTGATGAAAGAATACTGCCTATTTGAGCTTCTACAAGACAGACCCCAGAGAGCTAAAGGGGGGTAGAAGGGGACACTTCCTGCTCACGAGATGCTTATATCTGCCTGGGGAAAGAAGACTGGCAACAAAAGATGCCATAGTCTGAAAAAACAAATCTATTCAAGAAGGACATAAGCAAAATCAAAGACTATTTTTCTCCTCAATAATTAATTCTAGATTCACTCATCATGATTTTTTAAAACTCTTCTTGGCCGGGCACGGTGGCTCACACCTGTAATCCCAGCACTTTGGGAGGCAGGGGCGGGCGGATCACGAGGTCAGGAGATTGAGATCATCCTGGCTAACATGGTGAAACCCCGTCTCTACTAAAAATACGAAAAAATTAGCTGGGCATAGTGGCCGGCGCCTGTAGTCCCAGCTACACGGGAGGCTGAGGCAGGAGAATGGCGTGAACCTGGGAAGCAGGAGCTTGCAGTGAGTTGAGATCGTGCCACTGCACTCCAGCCTGGGCGAAAGAGCGAGACTCCTTCTCAAATAAATAAATAAATAAATAAATAAATAAATAAATAAAAATTTTGAAACTCTTCTTGAAGCCAGGTGCAATGGCTCACTTCTCTATAATCCCAGCACTTTGGGAGGCTAAGGCGGGTGGATCACTTAGGGTCAGGAGTTTAAGACCACCCTGGCCAACATGGTGAAACCCCGTTTCCACTAAAAATACAGAAATTAGTCAGGTGTGGTGGCTCATGCTTGTAATCCCAGCTACTTGGGAGGCTGAGGCAGGAGAATCGCTTGAACCCGGGAGGTAGAGGTTGCAGTGATCTGAGATCGCGCCACTGCACTCCAGCCTGGGCAACAGAGCAAGACTCCATCTCTAATTTTAAAAAAACTCTTCTTAAGCTTGATTACATTTTTAGTCTTATCTACCTCTTGGGGTCAGGAGCTCAGTGAGTCTACTCCTTGCTGGCAAATACAGGTGACTTTTCACTAGCTTAAAACTACCTCTTTAAGACTTCAAGGTGAGATAGAGGGGATGGTGGGGAGAGAGGAGATCCTCATTTCAGCATCTGGGTTTCATGATAGGCTTCTGTTTTTCCTCTTCTTCCCCAGCACAGTATTACAGATTTCAGTTATATTTCCTCTGGAGTTTCAATTTTGTTTAGATGTCAGTAAGTTACAATGAACTGTATGTTCCCGTCCTCCCAGTTCTCCCAGCACAGTACAGACTTCTGGCCACTTCACATGGTTTCTGCCAGAAAACTAAATTTCAAACAGGTGCAATCCTGCTGATTAGCATTATAATAGATTGTAATTACTTAACAAGCCCATATATACCTGGAGGAACTTGGAGAGAAATATAATGTTTTGCCAAGTGTAGCTTGTATTGATGTAAAGTACTGCAGACCTGCTCTGGAGTTCTTTTAGCCTAAGTGAAACCCCTGGAAGCTTTGTCTGAATATGCTTCAACAGCTGTATGAGTTCAGGCGCCAGAATTTGAAATTTCATTTCTTGTTGCTGCCAACTACAAAGGGTTTTGTATCTAAAGCCCTGATGAGAATTTAAATTTCATTTAAACTCTGCAAATGGAGGACAAGTGGGCCTTATTCTTCTTCCCTCACCATGGCACCTGGAATGGGCCGTGGGCACCCAGAGGGTAGAAAATTCCTACTTTTAGGAACTTCAGACTTGACAGAGATTCTTCAGCTTGACGCAAATCATTACATGAAAATAATGTAGCATTCTCTCATAAGAACATCTTCAGGGATCTCACAGATTTTTATAAAATAAAATATTCTTTTCTCCTTCCTCCTCCTCCTCCTCACTTCTTTCAACTGTACAGGAGGATTGTTTAAGAAACTCATTCAACTGGTTTCTATTGAGATGCCACGCTCCTCAGAGGCAGGAATTATGCATATACAACTTTTGTGTTACCAAACCCCATATCTACCAACAGTGCTAGACCATAATACACACTTGTTTTGTGTATATTCATTCATTCATTCAACAATGTGCCAAGAAATTCATTCATTCATTCAACAATTCATTCATTCAACAAAGTGCCAGGCACTGTTTCAGGCGCCAAGACAAAGTGGTGAACAAAAAGCTCTACATTTATAGAGCGTCTGGTGTTCTGGTATTAGAGATAAACAACAAAGATAAATAAGAAAACTAAATAGTGTATAAGATAGAGATAAGACCTAAAGAACAACAACAACAAAAAAAGCAGCAAAGGAGCATATGAAGTATAAAATAAGAGGGTGAACTTTTAGATAGGATTGCCAGAAAAGGTCTTACTGAGAACATAACATCTGAGCGAAGACTTGAGCCATGTGGATATCTGGGAAAGGGGCATTCTAGAAAGATGGGATGGCAAGCATAAAGACTGAGGCGGGATTATGGTAAGTGCATTTAAGGGATGTCAAGTGGGTCAGGATAGCTAGAAAGGAATGAGCAAGGAGAAGAGTAGCAGGTGATGGGGTCAGAGAGGTCACAGCAGAAGGCCTGACTTTGTTGGTCTTGTAAGTTATGGCAAGGGATAATCTTACCTGAGGGATCTGTGAGCAGAGACAGGAGCTGAGAAGCCAGGACAGGTGGAACCAATTCATAGGCTGTTGCAATAATCCAGGTGTGAGATAATAGTGACTTAGGCCCAAGTGAGGTCAGCAAAGGTACAGAAAAGATGTGATTTGGGATATATTTTGAAGGCAGAAACAGCAGATGTTGCTGATAGATAAGATATAGGGCACCTGAGAATTAGAGGCATCAAAGATGGCCCCTCAAGGTTTTTGGCTGGGCAATTGGAAGGATGGAGTTATTTCTTAAGCTGAGGAAGAAGGGCTTAGACTGGGGAGAGGGGAAAGTAGGTATACAATATTAGGCATATGGAGTTTGAGATGCCCTTTACACAATGAAAGGTGATGACATGAAGGCAATCCCATATATAAATTCTAGAGTTCAGGGTCAGCTATGAGCTGGAATTAGGAATTTAGTGTCAACAGCACTGAAAATGTATTTAAATCCATGAAACTAGATGACATTGGCACAATAAAACCAAAACACCAGCTCCCAAATATCCTCATTTCCAATTACCCATATGCTTCAATAAATAATTAACCTTTGTCTACAATGACCGCAGGTTCTAGACTTTCCAAAAAAATCTCATTTCAAGTAATTCTATTATTTTCAAAAGGGCAATTTGTTAAGTATAACTAAATCAAATTTATTTTTAGACTATGTAAGACTTTTCATATAAATACATTCACAAATCAAGGAGAAAAATATCTTTCACTGGACCATATGTTCTGATTTAAGATTCTAAAACTATGAACACACACAGATGACTCTTCAAATATTAATAAAATTGCTGAAATGTATTAGAGCCAGACCACTTGCTACAAACTTTATAGTTCCTTATTTAATTCTCACAGCAATCCTGAAAGTCAAGACCTATGACATTTCCATTTTACAGATGAAGAAACGGGCTTAAAAAGCTTAAGTCACATGCCCAAATCACACAACTAGTGAGTGGTGGAGACGCCTTCCAGTTAGAACTCACTGATTCCAGGGAGAGGGGTCCACTGAGAAGCCAGGGAATTTGGGGTATCAAATATTCACTAAATCCACTGCTAGTCAAAGACACTAAGAAGAGGAAACAGGACAAACAACCCTTGACTATCCATGAAGTTGGAGGCTAACTCCCAATGCCAAGAGGTTATCTGTGATAGCACTGGGCCAAGAACGAATCCTTTAGGTAGTTGTTAAACAATCAGCTAGGTACCAACAAGAGCAATATTGTATTACATGGTATTATAGGAGTACGGGAAAGGGAGAGTTCCAGGGACCCTCAGCTGCTGGGGGAATAATTCAGGGTATAGGGGCACATGAAGGAGGTATGGACAATTGCCAACCCTTCCCTACTTCCTTACCCCCTTAGTAGTCCCTTCCCACCCCGCTGTGTTTAAATGACAATGGAGGTTTCAGAAATCCTTTTAAAAATTTTTCCTACAAATGTCCTGAAGATAGAGATGGCTCTAGAGTAATATATATCAAAGTGCGGTCATGCCGCCATTGTAGGAGATTCAGCAGGGGGCCTGCTTTACTCCGGCTCCATTCGGGGCATCAGAATCAGCACTGCTAGAGGCTGTGCCCTGGCATCTGTGTTGCATGAATCTCCCCCAAGTGATTCTGGTGGGCCAAGGGAGAACGGCCTCAGAGCCTAACCTCTCCAAATGGTGAACAGGCCTATCTCCCAGAGTCCAAACAGGGTATAAGCCTGTCTCCCAGAGTCAGCAGGGGTGCCATCATTTTGAAAAGCTTTGCCGATGGGCTACTTGGGAAATACAAACCGGAAATGACACTTCTAGTGTCCCGTTCTTTGCCAAATGAGATGGCCAGACTGAAGAGAGCTACTTTGAGGAATATGAAAACCTGGCTTTCTTGTGGCCTATATAATAATCAATTCAGTCAAAAAATCTCTGTAGGCCAGTCCCATGCTCATTTTGGGGGCTATAATAATAATAATAATTGTAGGCCAGGCGCGGTGGCTCACGCCTGTAATCCCTGCACTTTGCAAGGCCGAGGCGGGCAGATCACGAGGTCAGGAGATCGAGACCATCCTGGCTAACACAGTGAAACCCCGTCTCCACTAAAAATATGAAAAAATTAGCCGGGCGAGGTGGCGGGCGCCTGTAGTCCCAGCTACTCGGGAGGCTGAGGCAGGAGAATGGCGGGAACCCGGGAGGCGGAGCTTGCAGTGAGCCGAGATCGCACCACTGCACTCCAGCCTGGGCGACAGAGTGAGACTCCGCCTCAAAAAAAAAATAATAATAATAATAATAATTGTAGTAGATATACATTGAGCAGTTACTAGGGACCAGGCATTGGTCTAGGCATTGTACATGTATTAACTCATTTTAATCCCCACAATCACCCCATTTCATTATAGGGATACATATTCATTATCACCCGCTTTGTACAGGGGAAGGAATGGAAATACGGAAGGTTAAGTCACTAGCTAAAGGTCATGAAAGTAAGTGGTAGATGGTAGAGGTGGGATTCAAGTCCAAGCAGTGTGACTCCAGACTTCTCCGCTCGGGGGAACTGCCTCTCAAACGATGGCTTTCTATACCTCTGGATTCTGAGTGCCTGCCTCTTCTACAGAATACAGCAAGGGAGTGACACTCACCAAAGACGTCTTCAGAGGCAGGGCAGTAGAACAAAGAGGAAACTGAGCTCAGTATGTAGACTACTGAAGCAATGATAGAGAAAAATCCAAAATGTGAATGAGCCAGCCAGCTGTCACCTGCACGCAGCCCTTCAAGCTCTAATCCTTGCTCCGCCTGCCTCCCACCCCTGTGCTAAATGCAATGCCAATCCATCCAGCATTCATTCCGCCTCTGCTTCTAACATGAATCCCAACACTTCTAGTTCACATAATTATTCTTCTAAATCTTTCTTTAAAAATTATAAAGTTATACAGTCACATTTCAGGACATATCTATGTACAAATGCTTGATCCATTAATTATCTGGAGTCCTCTGTGGCCTGCAATTTTTATTCTAGTCCAGTGTTTCTCAAAGCAAGCCCAGTCTAGTCAGAATCTCTGGGAGAGCTGGTTAAAAATATAGATTCCCAGCTTATTCTAAAGTGTAGCATCAAAAGCTCTCAAGGTTGAGCCAGAGGATCTATATTTTTATCTACATAGATCTATATAAATCTATATAGATCTATATTTTTATATACCCTCCCTTAGTGATTCTTATGTACATGAAAGTCTGAGTAGTGTTATTAACTGGTTCTTGGAAAACCCAGCTATACCAATAGTGTTATAATAGATTTTACTTCAAAGCATCAGCACGATCTTTCCTTCTCTGTAATGAGCTTTCTCTAAAGCAACGCCCTTTGTCAACACAACTGAAACATCTCTCATTATCTGGAGAATAATCATCTCGGCTTGGCTTTTACGCATTCTAGAATTCACCTCAGTTTTCTAAACTTTCTCCTACTCCAATGTTTCAAAAGTGTGGGCTCCACATCACCAATGATGTTCAGAGGCACCTGGAATGAACTTCGTTCTGCATTGTAGAGCCCTGTTTATTTTAATGTGAATGAAGAAAAGTTATAACTACATGTTCCAAACCTGTGATTTCATGAACAGTGGCGCTTAAGAAAAGACTAAGTGGAAAATAAAAGGATCCATTTTTTAAATATTAAGTAAATAAAAGCACAGGCAGTACTCAGATAAAAGTCTTAAATTTGGGAAACCTTGTCCTACCCACTCCTTTCTGACAGGTACACTCAGTTTCCGCCCTGCTCATCCGTTCTCCGACCCTGACCACAGGATTGTCTGCCTTTATTCCTGCGGTGGCCATGCCAGGAACACTGCTCCTTCTTGTAGATACGTCTTTAAATATAACCTACTGTTTCACACCCAACTCATGCCTCCTTCCAAAAGCCCTCCTGGATTCTTCCAGTTCTCCCTACCTTTTTTTTTTTTTTTTTTTTTTTTTTTTTCGAGACAGGGTATCACTCTGTCACCCAGGCTGGAATGCAGTAGCCTGATGGTCAGATCATAGCTCACTGCAGCCTTGAACTCCTGGGCTCAAGTAATCCTCCCACCTCGGCCTCCTGAGTAGCTGTGACTACAGGCACACACCACACCATAGGTCCAGACTTGGCTAATTTTTAAGTTTTTTTTTTAGCTATAGAGTCTTACTATATTGCCCAGGCTGATCTTGAACTCCTGGGCTCAAACAGTCCTCCCAGCTCAGTCTCCCGAGTAGTGGGGACTGCAGGCGTGAGCCACAGTGCCTAGCTCACACTCCCTTTTTAAATTCTTAACATACTAATGGTACCACCTGTGTGGAACCTAATTGTTAGTTTAGTGTCTATATCAGGGTGTCCAACTTTTGGCCTCCCTGGGCCACACTGGAAGAATTGTCTTGGGCCACACATAAAATATACTAACACTAATGATAGCTGATAAGCTAAAAAAAAAAAAATGCAAAAAAACTTATAATGTTTTAAGAATGTTTACAAATTTGTGTTGGGCTGCATTCAAAGCCATCCTGGGCCACATGCGGCCCACAGGCCATGGGTTAGACAAGCTTGATGTATATGTGGATACTTGGTGTCAATTCCTTAGTGAAATGGAAGCCCCCTGAGAGTAACCCAGGGCCTCATTTTCCTCTGGATTGCCCACAGTACGAAGCTTCCCTGGTTAGACATGAGCACAAAACAGGAACTCCAGGAATACAAGTGAATTCAAAGTGCAGTTGAATTTGATGTTCCGCAGCAATGAGAGAAGCGGCTGCTTCATGCTGTCCACACCCCCTTACTTCAGGCCAGATCTCTTAGCCACACCTGAGAAGGGTGTGTCTCTTCATTCCTGCCAGGTAAGGAGTGCAGAGACCTGAGCCCAGGGAATTCTACCCAAAGCTATGAACCCGTGGGTTTACCCTGAATGTTAAGACTGGGAAAGGTGAACTTAGCCCAGTTGCAACTTGTCTCCATTTCCAAGGGCCAGTTACCCCTACCAGTGAGTCCCCACCTTCAGCCTGGAAGAACCAGAGTGGCCACAACATCCTCTGGTGAAAACAGATGGGCATTCTGTACCTGCTCCACCACTTGATTCACCCTTGAGACTTTGGGCTTCTCTATCTCAAGTTTTTTAGTTTGTCCAACACCTGCCATACCTAATTCACACTTGCTATAAGGCAAAAGAGATGAAGTTATCAAGCACAATAAAAATGTCGGGGACACAGCTCATGGATCTGCAGGGAGAACAGGCTGGGAGGCCAGATGGACAGGCTCGGCTCCCCATCAGACAAGCCATGGGCAACAGGAGGTGAGGGCCCTACTTCCAACCCACCTTTGCTTGTCACGTGACCCTCGGTCCCCAATTAACTTTTCTGGAACTCAACGTCCTCATCTGTAAAACTTGCCTGTGCACTAAATGATCTGGTCTAGGGCCAAATCCAACATGAATTTGAGAACCTTAGAGGATGATCACCAAACAAGTTCCCACTGCATGCTTCACTAGGAGTGATGAAGGTGGGGACAGTGTCCTGAAGCTCCCAGAGTTTGTGGTGTGCCCCAGCAAAACATCACCAGAGATACAAAGACGCTCTCCCTCCAACCAACATCTGTTCTATGGATAAATGCAGACCTGCTGCTCCTTGTCCCTGTTTTCTGCCCCACTGTCAAAGCCCCTCAACTGCATACACTGCAAAAGGCCCCCATCTCCTAGCTACCAGCGTCAAGTTTTTTCCATCCCCTTCCTGTCCAAAAACAACAACTCCAAAATCACAGGTTTTCAGTGTCAAGGTTTGCCTCTGAAATGAGTTAGCCCTTCCACTCCCCCTCTCACATGCACTGCCTCCATGAGGAAAGAGCCCAAAGGCCATGCATGGAAAGGAAATGGGGAATGAGTGGGAGCTCTGTTGTGGGGGCTGAGGGAAGCAGAGATGAGGGACATCTGTGAAGTAGAATAGAATGGCATGGAGTTCTCAGGATTCCATAAAGGTTTGCCTGCTTTCCAAAGTGCAAACCACAAATCTAGAGTTCTACGCATGTGGCTTGTTGGAGCTTTCCTGTGAAACCGTAACCATGGTTTCAGGCAGACTACATCACAGCCATGAGCATAAAAACAACAGGCTCTCTCCTATTTTTCCCTAAAACTCCGTGTCCTTGAAAAAAATGTGTAAGGTGATATGCCAAGGTGATTCATGTGCACCCTCTGACCTCTAGGACATTCATGAAGTTATCTGGTTTTCAACAGAAAGCAATTGCTCTACACCACTTTTGAGGCTTAGATAGCTCTCTCACTTTTTCCGTAGACCAAAGAACCCCGAAAGCATATACCTCCAGAGGAACGCTTGCACTTGCTCTTGGTGGAAACATGTAACAAACCTGAAAACACAAAAATCCATGTCCTAAATTAATACCTTCCTTCCAAGAAGAGCAAAAGAAAACCAAAAAAAAAAACCCAAAAACAAATACAAAAAGCAAAACGAAGGTTTCCTTCTCTTCGCTTGTCCAAGTGCCAAGGTTGGATGCATTTGGTTTATAGTAGATTGAGACAAGACCTATTTCCAAATCCTTAATAGTTTCACAATGAAATCAATTAACAACTCAATCTCAGGCTTAGAAATCGTCTTTTATTGCACAGTATCTTAACAATCAAAACAGAGAAACAATATAACTTTAAATAAGATTCAAAGCGCTGACTTCCAATTACCCACAGGCAGAACCCTTCTTAAAATGCAACATTCATTCTGCATGGATGGGCAATGAATTGGACAAAACAAGCCCAACTGATGTTTCTGGGACCGTAGAGGAGACATCCTGGAGAACACATTTTTTCTACTCGTATGTCAGAAGATGAGCTAACCACCATGCAGGAGAACAGAAACAAGCCAGCTCCCTCTCGGAGGGAAAAATAAAGCAACTCCTCGCTCGGCTAAGCAGGACAAAGCCAGGACGTGCAAGAAGCCTTCAGTCAAAGGCTCCACGTGCCTTTCCAAGGACGGAGGGACCCACCCACACACAATCACACACAGCCAGCCCACCACGCGCCTGCGGAAGAAAGCCGGGTCCTCGGCCAACCTTCAGCACCGGCGGCCCAGGCTCTCCCAGTTTGCAAACCTCCCGCAGCACCCACCATCTGGAGGGCACAGAGGGGGCAGAGGGCCACATCCTCTTTCCAAGTCTCATCTTCCTCGCCAGTGCCTGTTTCTCCCCAGCTATGAAGTGAAGTGCACCTCCTCAAGGAAACTGAGATTTACAGACACACACACACACCCCAGTCGTCAATAAGTCCCGGACCCCTACGATCAAGGCCAGCGAGTCTTTCCCCGGGACCCCACAACCGGGTTCCCGGACCGACGTGGAGGCGCCGAACTCACCCAGTCCTCGAAGTGGCGGCTCCCGTTCTGCAGCAGCTCCTCAAACTGGATGGTGCAGTTGGCCACGAAGTCGTCGTAGCCTATGGGGGCATCGTGAAAGACAGCCAGCTCGATCTTGCGCCCGTTGCACACATCGGTGACGAACTCGTCGTGCCAGGCCGGGCTGTTGGTCTTCTGCTTGGTGGCCGTTTGGCCAATGCGCGAGTCGTCCACATTGAGAGCAATGTAGGGGTCGAGAAGGAAAGTCTGCGGCCGGGGTCCCACCGCATGGCGCAGCGACCAGGCTGTGGGCTTCAAGCTCACGGCCTCGCAGATTTTGATCTTAAGAAGGCCATTGAACACTACCATGGTCGGGGCGGGGAGTGGGGGCCGGGGTCACTCCGTCTGCCCCGAGGGCAGGAATGAAGAACCGACGGCCCGCTCCGAGCCACAGGGACTCCTGGGTCCCCTTTCGCCCCACCCCACACACTCCCTACACCTTGTGGCGTTGCGCCCTGGCGCGGGCGAGTCTCAGCCAGTGCATGTATTTCCTCGCCGGGTTCCTAACGGAAAACAGGGAGGGGGGAGAGCTGGGGAATGTCCGTGTTTGGAGCAAGTCTCTCCCCGCGACCACCAGCTGCACCTCCAGAAGAGAAGACGAGCTGTCGGCTCCGCTGCAAGCCGCAGGGGCTGCCTTGCCGCCTCGCTGGCTCTCCGACTCCGGGCTGCGGGAAAGCGGGCGCCGCGCCCGGCGTTTACCTACCTTTCCGAAACATAATCCCGGGAAATTTCGACTCCGGGAGGGGGATGGGGCGGTGGGACGGGGCGGGGACGAGAACCGGGGGCGCAGATTTCAACCCGGATCCTCTTCGCACACTCAGCGCCTGCCTCTGGCCGCGCGGGGCGGGGGGTGGACGGAGGGATGTTCAGTTTATCCGGAGGGATGCATGTCGAGAGGAAATGGTCCCCCTCGGAGCCAAATTTTTAAAAATCCACAAGCCCCACGACCAGCCGGGGCCGCCGCCTCCTGGGCGAAGCAGCGCCGCGCCGGAGTCGGCGATCGGGAGGCGCCAGGAGCCCGGAATCTCACATCCGCGCCGGCTCGGAGTCCGGGCGGCCGCCGATCCGGCTCGGGGGCGCAGGCCAGCACCCGGCGGTGCGCAGCGCGGCGGCGGGGCCGGGACTGCGACTCAGCGCGGCCCCACCTCCTGGGCGCCGGCGCCCGCCCGCCGCGCTCCCCGCGTCCCAGCTCTCGGCTGCCGCTCGCTCGCCGCCCGCCAGCCCGCGCTCCCCCGCGGTCTCCTCTCCCTCGGTCGGTGTGCGAGCGAGTCTCCCTCCCTCTAATGCAGGAAATGCGCAAAAGACGTCAGTGTGTGTGAGTGTGTGTGTGAGTGTGTGTGCACGCGCGCGCGCGCACGGCAGTGTTTGGGGAAATAGAAAGTTTTGCCGGTTGGGGGAGCAATACGGAAAAAGTGAGCCGAAGAGAGAACCGTGGAGAGCGGGCGAGGCTGCCCGGGGTCGCGGCGGCGGGCGGGGGAACCTGGGGAGGACCCCGCGCGGGACCCGCGGGAGCGGCGGCGCTGGGCTGGGTGCGCGTGCCGGGGGCCGTGGATGGCCACGGATGGGCCCCGCCGGGCCGCGCATCTCTCGGGGACCCTGCGGTCAACACTGTCTTTTAGAGCCGGGGATGGGGGAGTGGAGGGAGCCCTGTTGCCCCAGAGGCCTCGGGACCCTCGCCCTGACCACCGCCACTCGGGCGGCGGCTGGCAGGAGCAGCTTGCGGAGTTCTGGCCCATCTGTCACTCTGTCCCGGGACGCTGTGATCCACGGTGGTGGGGGAGGGGGGAGAGGGAGGGACAAGCATGGCTCTGGTGAGGTTTTAAACTCTATTCTTCTCTCTTGCCTTTCTTTGGGGACATTCTCCCCTTTGGGATCTGTCCTGGACTTCGCAGGCTGCAAGAACTTGTTGACAAGCGAAAACTCGGTAGAGCCCCGGCTTGGTTTGTGTTCTATTTTTTGCAAAGTGACTGTTCCTATTTGCTCTGGGCCTTATCGGTGCCCCTTTGGGGGACTTCGGCTCTGATCAGCGCGCTGACAGCCGCCGTCAGGACTGCGGGAAAACGGGGCGCGCCCTCTGAGGAGTGAGTGGCTGTGTCCATGCTAATTTCCTCCGTAACCTTTAAACTCTCGCTGGAAGCCGCCGCTGCGGCTGGTCACGTGAGGCGAGTCCTGGGCTGCTGGGGAAAAATTTCCTCGGCGGGGAGCCGGGACGGGGCCGGCGGCCGGTGAGGGACTGCCCCGCGCCCAAGACTGGGAACCTGGGAGGGCAGGGCCCGGAGCGCGGGGCCCCGGGGCGCGGCCCGGCTGGGACACCCGCGAAGACGGCGGCGGGTAAGAGGTCGGCTCCGCAGCCGGGGAGCTGGGGGTTATGCAAGTGGGGAAAGAAAACCTCCGCCCTCGCCCTTCTGCCAAGTCAAGTCTGGGAATTTGTAGGTATTGTGGTAAGCTGAGTGTTCATCTGGCGGGTCTGGTTAGTGTAAACCAAAATTTAAAACGCGCCTCCCGATCACTTTTTCCTCAGTGGATAAAGGTTATCATTGCCTGTGGCTTAAAAGCTTAAAAAGGCTTAAACGCGAGGAAGGAGGCAGTCCTCTGGAAAAACAGGATATCAAGTGCAGCAAACAGGTCCCAAAAATGATCAGAAAAGTCCCACGGCCATCTTCTATGCCTGCAACCGCTCTGGAGCTTCCTAATACAGTAATTTCTCGCAGCCTGCCCTGTTGAACAGGGCAGCTGGGTAGAGATGGTGCTAAGATTCAGTCTTCCGTACGATCTAGGTAGCTCCGATGTAAAGAGCCAGGATTTCAATGGTTGTCTTACCCTGCCACTCCCCCAGCTGGAGGTAGGATGTCTTAAAATATGTACATTTGACAAAGCACAAGCAGAGGTATCTCACTGCTGTTTAATTTTTATTTCTTTGATTATTACTTTTTTCCCTTTTGCTTCTTCCTTCCACCCTGCTATTCTCATGAAGCCTCTTTCCCCCTTTCCAGGGCGTGTGATGGAAGGCAGTGGCAAATATGGCTGAAAACGCATTTGGGAAGCAGAGCCAGCACCAAAGTGAGATGAGTGAGATAAACGTAATCAAGATAAAGATTTTAGTACAATTTTTAAAAAATAAAAATGTGAGAATCCAGAATGGACACAATATCCACATTTTAAATTTTAAAAACATTAAAATTTAAATTTTAAATTTTAAATACATTAAAATTTAAATTTTAAATTTTAAATATTGCACTAAAATATTTATACTACTGAGTTTATTGGCACCCGTTAAATTTTGTACCTGAGCCGAGTGCGTCACTCACCTCACCCTAGTCCTGATCCTGTTGGGAAGTCTGGAAAGTCTAGGATTTCATGGAGTTAGGGATCCTTGACTAATTGGTGCTTCATACCTTCTCACTACTTGCTTTGGGTAAGTCCTGTAGAGGCAGGAGCCACCATGCGCAGCCCCCAAATATATTAAATAGGGTCTGTTACCATCTCAGTGACTATCTTTAAACAAATAACCTACAAACTTCCAGCACCATTTCCTAGCATCTTGGGTGAGGTTATGGGAAGGCAGCCTCTGCCTCTCAGCAGACTGTTACTCTGTGTAAATCACCAGACTGCAATTCTCAGGGGCAACCAATGCTTGTCTCCTTTCCATTACAGCAACTCCTTCGGAGTAGGGGTAATAAAAGACTTTGTCAAACAAAATACATGTTTTGTATTGGATTAATGTTTACATAAAAAGGGAGAATGCTAGTAGTCTGTGTGCAAACACTGCTAGTTTTCTGCCCTTATTACCTCCTTATTTCTAAATAAATCTCTCGCCTTCCTACTCTCAAACTTGGCCAAATGAAAATGTGTATTCCCCAGGGGCATCATGGAGCTGCCAGATGTGAGCTTGTCTAAGGGAAAACTCTTAAGTTTTCCTGAAGGAGAGGCAGGTCTCCACCCCCTGCTCCAGGTTTCATGTGAAAAGAAAAGCCCAAGGAGGGGGCTTAGAAGGTAAAATTCCAATCAGAAATTATTGCCAGCTTTATCCTACCCTCGGCCCCTGTCTCCAATCCCAAAGGATAAGACAATGGTTAGCATATACATTGAGTAAAATGTCCTTTGGATTCCAACTGTGGCCTAGTTATTTCATAATCTTTGTGAGAAGGAAGAAAATGATACAATAATTTAACAAAGATGACCAAAATGGAGCCTTTCTCCTTTCAAAATTAAGGCTTATGAGAAAAGAATAGAACAACAAATGTGCCCAGGACAGGGCAATCAGGGTTGCAGTAGATCTAAGGATGGGAGTGGCACAGAGGAAGGATCACCCCTTTGCCGGGGGAGCCTGGGAAGGCATCAACCAGCAGAATCCTTTGAGCCGAGTCTAGGCTTTCCAACAGGAGTTCTTCCAGCAGCAAAGAGGAAAGGGAAGGCTACTGGCTGCAAAGAGTATAAAGTATACAGGTAGGAAAGCCATGGCACTTCAGGTAAGTGGCCAGGTGTGCCCCACTTGTGGCAGTGAGTAACAGGAGATGAAGTAAGTAGGAACCTGATAGTTAAGACCTCAGAGGGCCTGCAGATGGGTCTCAACTTTTTCCTGGAGAGACACCGAACGTTCCAGCAGGCAAGTAGCATAACGAGTGTTAATGCTTTATAAAGGCGATTTTGTGATGGATAAATATTTTTCTGTTCTGTAATTTTCCTCCAGAAACGGCTCACCTCAAAACAGGGTATTAGAGAAAGAGAAGATCCAAGTCTGAAGATGATTTACGCTCTGTATAATCAAAAATTGAAACTGTCTGTGGATACTGTTTAGATCAGCTGGAGGAAGCGGGGAAGGGGGAGCCAGAACCTTAGACTAGCGCGTTAATATTCATGTCCCTGTTGCTGTGCTGGTTGTTGCCATTTATAGAATGTTAATGGGCTTCTGCAAAGGTCTGCCTGGTCAGGGTCTATCATACATTCCACACATGCTCCGCTGAACAGAATCCAACCACCTGGGCCATGGGATGGAACGCGCAGCAGTACAATGACACCGAAACCTTCCAGAGCTCTGCTGGCCCTGCTCCAGCCTATTCCCCACCCGACCCTGAGCCCCACTTCAAACTCTGCCCCACACCTGTGCTCCTGTGGCAGGCTCTTGTCTGCCCTGCCATGTCTTATTTTGGCCCCATCTCTGCTCTGTATTCTGTTGCAGTGACTCAGGCAAAGCTTCACTTAATACTTGCAAAGAGGTGGAGGGATCAGAGGCAGCCCCATCGAACTTGCTGATGGATGCAGGAGGAGATGGGCTGGTGCCTCTCTTCCTCAGGGCCTGTGGCTATGATCCCTGCTTGCTAGGATGCCATTTGGAGAATAGCATAACATTCTCCATCTTCTGTGGGTCGGATGTTGGGTTGTGTCTTGGGTTTTTTTTTTTTTTTTTTTAAGAGACAGAGTCTCACTCTGTGGCCCAGGCTGGAGTACAGTGACACAATCACAGTTCACTGCAGCCTTGACCTCCCAGACTTAAGGAATTCTCCCACCTCAGCCTTCTGAGTGACTGGGACTACAGGCATGTGCCACCATGCCCAGCTGAATTTTTTTGATTGTTTTTGTAGAGATGGGGTCTCACTATATTGCTCAAGCTGGTCTTGAACTCCTAGACTCCAGTGATCCTCCTGCATCAGCCTCCCAAAGTTCTGGGATTACAAGCGTGAGTCACTTGCGCCAGGCCCCTGTCTTGGACTTTTAAGTTCGTATGTCAATCCAAGGGTCTTTACTAAGTACTTGCTATATATCCAGGACACTAGGGCAGGTGCTCCAGGGAGGATAAATAGCTATATGGATAATCTCTACTCTACCTGGGGAGATGGGTAGATCAATTCGTCAGTCCTTTATTTAACAGTCAGTTGTAAGTGTCATGTCATTGGAGCACTGGGGAAACAAAAAATGACAACACACAATGGCCCTTTATTAGTCAGGATTGGCTAGGTCATGCTGCTGTAATAAGCACCCCCCAAATCCCAACACCTTAAAAGAACAAAGCTTTCTTCTCAGGCATGCTCTCTAGGTCCATGGCAGATTGTCTGGGAGCTCTGCTTCCCATTAGCATCATTCTCACTCCTGGATCCAGGCTGGCTAAAAAGTCACCATCTGGAACATGGCTAGTCATGGGGAGAGAGAAAAAGGATGTCTGGAGGGTCTTACACAGGCAATTAAATAGTCTACCTGGTGGCTCATGCGTGTAATCCCGGCATTTTGGGAGGCCCTGGAGGGATGATCACTTGAGCCCAGGAGTTCCAGAGCAGCCTGGTTGGCAAAACCTCATCTCTACAAAATAAAATAAAATAAAATAAACCATAGCTGAACATGGTGGTGGGCACCTGTAATCCCTGCTACCTGGTAGGCTGAGGTGGGAGAATTGCTTGAGGAGGCTGCAGTGAGTCAAGATTGTGCCACTGCACTTCAGCCTAGGCAACAGAGCCAAACCCTGTCCTCCACCTGCCCCCACTCGCAAAATCCATCTGGAAGTGCTAAACATCACTTCTGCTCACTAATTGTTAGCTAGAACCAGTCTTGTGATCCTGCCTTCCCCAACCACAGGGTCTGGGAAGTTCTACCATCCGTACCAGCAAGGAGCATGGAATATTTGGTGAATAGCACTGAAGACTGCCATAGATACTCTTCTCAAATGACAGGTGCAGAAAAATAATTCAAGGTGGCACACAATAAATGACAAATAATCAGCCCACTCAGAAAGCACTGTAGGAACTTAGGGTAGCAATAATCACAGTAAGAGTCAGACTGTTTGACCATCCTCCCTCCCTTTTGCTCTGGGCTACTGCATACAGAAGACTCCAGATGATGTGGAGAATCCTGCCTAATATCAGAACCAGCAGCCATTCAAGCTGCTTTCCCCTCCCTCTATGTGCTTAACACGTCATGGGACGTGCAGGTCCTTAAATCCACTTTAGAACCACAGCAGCACAAAGGAGGCATTTGGGCCCAACAGAAATGAGAAGACTTACTTGTTATACTCTGTGGGATTTGAGAGATCACTTGGTTGGTTGGTTGGTTGGTTGGTTGGTTGGTTGGTTGGTTGATTTTATTTTTTGAGATGGAGTCTTGCTTTGTCACCCAGGCTGGAGTGCAGTGGCACACAATCTCGTCTCGCTGCTACAATCTCAGCCTCCCTGATTCAAGCAGTTTTCCTGTCTCAGCCTCCTGAGTAACTGAGATTATAGGCACACACCACCACACCCAGCTAATTTTTGTATGTTTTGAGTACAGACAGGGTTTCACCATATTGGCCAGGCTGGTGTCAAACTCCTGACCTCAAGTGATCCACCTGCCTCAGCCTCCCAAAGTGCTGGGATTACGGGCATGAGACACTGCGCCCAGACTATATTCTTTATTATTAAATTCCTCTGTTAAATAAGGAAACTGAGACCTGGAGAAGTTAACTGACTTGCCAAAAAAAGAAAGAAAGAAAAAAAAAACCCAAAACACTAACTAGAGGTCTAGACCCAAATCTTATACCTTATACATTGACTGTTCTTTCTACATTGCCTTGCCGGAACCAATGCGGCATTATTTAATGATAATCATGTCAATTACATTTTAATTCCTTGGAAACAACATTTTTATAAACCTAAGGTCTAGATTTGTTTTAATTTATTGGCTCCAAATTAAACTAGCCTTAGCACAGTGCAATATAATAATTCTTTCAATAATAATCTATACTATAATAATGTAATTCTCAAAGGAACTATGATATTGATAGAGTTCTCCCTTAAGTTGTTTGGTAATAAAAGTCTTTAAAACAAAAAGACTGAAAGACTTTGTTGTTCTTCAACTTCTATATTTTTGCGTCTCCTCTCCCAACACCAACAGAAGTATTGAGGTATTTTCGGCGAATGATTTGATGGTACTTGTAACCAACTGTAACAGCTGTCTCCCGGGCTCCCCTGTGGATATTTTACCAATTAGCAGAATGACTGATCTAATTGTTCAGACTAGGTTATATATCTCTAGCACATTCTGGATATTTGGTGAATCCGTTTCTACTTCTAATTTACTTTTCAGGATCAACAAGCTGGGGCTAAAGGGCAAGGAATATTGCCTTTTGTCACCGATAAGCATTTAGGTGTAACAGAATGTATAACCGGAACTGCTTAAATCCACAGGTTCTGTTGCAACACATGTGCTGGAAAGCGGCGAAGCTGTGCCACTTTAAGACCCAAGTTCTCCATGCACCGGGCCTCATCCCGTAGCTGAAGCTGTAACTCCTCCCTCAACTCTCCTACCGCTTCATCCTCACGTCTTGTTGGAGTTCCTGCCTCCCCCTACTATACTGTAGTACAGTTCTTTGGTACCTGTCTTTGATACTGCCACTTCCCTAAAGGTCTTTAAATTTGGAGACCCAGAATGACTCATCTAGGTACTCCTCGGTATCTTGGACATGGTAAATGCAACTTTGTGCTCTATACACATTTGAAATGAGAAGAGTGTCAAATAGTCTTCTTGTGGGTCTCTTCCTCCTTGCCCAAATTAGTGCCTTGAGGATGGGTGGGTCTCTTCTCTCCTCTGCAACCCACCCTCCAACCCTGCAGTGACAAAGTCGCTGCGCGCTCTGACGCTGGGCCGCACCGCTGGGCCCCGGGCCGCCAGCGCCCCGCTCCGCGAGCCGACAGCGCCCTCTGGTGGACACTGACGCGCTCGCCCCAGTGGCTCCCGAGGTTCTCGCCGCCTCCGCTGTCTCGGCTCCCTGCGGTGTCCGGCTCATCCCCGGGCCAAGCCTGGGGGAAGCGACCCTTCTACGTCCTGCCTGGTCTTGTTTCTCTGTCGTCGGCTACTGGGTCCCTCAGGTCGCCCCACCCCGGCCGGCGCCGGATGGAAAGGCGAAAAGAGCCTTGGGTCTAAAAAGGGGTCTGGCGAGTCCGCCTGCCATCCCGGTTTAGCGGGCGACGAAGGGTCGCAGGGTAGGGGTCAGGCAGCAGCCCCTTGCTTCTCCGCCCCAAGAGACTTCTAGGCCAAGGTTGGAAGAGGCGGCCGTGAGGCCCGGAGCCAGGAGAACAGAGACCCACAAGAACAGGAGAACAGAAAGCAACTGGGAGGGAGGCGAGTGCGAGGGGAGCCACAGTCCCAGGAGAATTCCTAAGGCCCTGGAGCAGAAAAGGCAGCAGACCTGGGGAAGAAGGGGACAGGCGTGGAGGGGGTTGGTCATGAGGCCGTTTGACCCAGGGTCAGAGTGCAGCGACGGTGGAAAGGTGGCTCACTGTCCAGTCTAATTCAAGCTGTGTGACTTAGGTTACCTGCGCTCCGGAAGCTTCATTGGCTCTTAAGTGGATATTAGAAGAGGCCACGACTGCTCTATGGATGAAAGGACTAATACCGGTTCACAGTCTATGAAAGTGTCCTGCACATAGTACATGGCCACTAGGACAGCAGCGAGTTAGGAGGATAAGCCAAGAGGAAGACGACACGGCATGGGACCACCGCCGTTATCCACATGCCTCTCGCAGGCGGAGGACAAATGCAGTCACTGGCTGTATGCCAAAACTGTGCCCCCCAACTTCTTTTTTAAGCAACTTGGCTTCTCAAAGTGAAGAATTCTGTTCTTATCGCTGCATTAGAGCCACAGGCCATCTATTTGACAGTTAAATCCAAGGTGGGTTCAGGAAAAATAGAGATAAAGGATTTGTGGTCTAGTTTTGAAAGAAGCTAGAATTTGAAGATAAAGATATTCTAAGGGCCTTCAGACAGACCACAGGGACCACCCCTGCATTTTCCTAAACCCGAGGCTGCAGGTCAGCTCCTGAAGCCGAGGTGAGGGTTGTGGGAAGTGGCCATATAACCCCACTGCAGGCATCGCCTCCAGGATGGGAGGTGCTGGCCATGGGAGCAGGTCAGGGCCTGCTCAGAGGCTGCTTCTTTTCATCCCAGCACATAGCTGGGCTTGCTTTTCTGAAAAACACAGAAGCCATCAGCTGGGTTTGCCCCCAAGCCTGACAACAGCTTAGGAAGGAAGAAAGAATGTAATTCCTCCATCCCACCAGGTATCATGGAAGCAGGTTGCTGGGCTCAGGCCTCCACCTGTCTTCTGACGACACCACCCAGCCCAGCTTCCCAGGGGCTCTGCTCTGTGGATCCCCTCTCACTTCCCTTCTCCACCCTCGTTCCCTCTACCACTTATTTTCCTTCAGTAAGTCTCAGCCCTTTAAAAAATAAAAAATTGTAACCCTTCCTCACCTCACATTTCTGCCCAACTACCACCTAACCCTCTTCTCTCTCTCACTTGTTAAGTGTTTTTTATTTTCAGTCTCCATTTTCTTACTACCCACTCCCTCCTCAGCCCACATCATTGGGCTCATTGGAACGTCTCTCATTTCCATGCTGCTAAAACTCACTTTTGTGGTCTGTACCTTATTTGACCACTTTCTTTGCAGCAAATGATGCTGTCTCCCCTCTTGCCTTGAAATGCTCCCTTCTAGTTTCTTTTTCTTTCTTTCTTTCTTTTTTTTTTGAGACAGAGTCTTGCTCTGTTGCCCAGGCTGGAGTGCAATGGCACCATCTCAGCTCACTCCAACCTCCACCTCCTGGGTTCAAGTGATTCTCCTGCCTCAGCCTCCCAAGTAGCTGAGACTACAGACGAGTGCCATCATGTCCAGCTAATTTTTGTATTTTCAGTAGAGATGGGGTTTCACCATGTTGGCCAGGATGGTCTTGATCTCCTGACCTTGTGATCCGAACCAACTCGGCCTCCTAAAGTGCTGGGATTACAAGCGTGAGTCACCTGCCCAGCCCTTCTGCTAGTTTCAAGGACATCTGAACTCTCCAAGTTTTCTTCCTACTTGCTTGGCATCTCCTTGCCAGTTTCTTTTATTCTCCTCTTCCCCTGCCCATCTTTTAAATGCATCATTATGTTATGGTTACACTGCAGAATTAGTTATGTTATATTTACATATAACACAACTAGTGTTATATAATATGTAAATTATGTTATATGTAAGTTATGTTATATGTACATATATGTTATATATTAGTTATGTTATAGTTACACTGTTAAGACAATAATGTAGAAGTTATCTTGATGAATCATCAGGCAAGTGACCATAAGGTACTGTGACTTTGAAGGAAGGAAAGATAGATCACTGAGGCCTAAAGTGGTAAGGAAAGCCCCCGTGGACGAAGAGAGGTGGAGAATGGGCATGGACAAGGTGCTAGAAGTTCAGAGGTAGAGAAAAAGAATGGACATTCCTGGTGGAGGAACTTCCTACTAAATACACAGAAAGGTGAACCTAAAGATTTAATCCAATGACAATTAAACATCTCTTTGGGGCTAGCACTTTGCTAGACATGGCATAAAATTGAAAAGAAAGATGTGAGCCCCTTGTTTAAACTTTAGTTAGTATTCCCATGAAATGATTAAATAGCACTATAAGGTAGCATTTGGTAGAGATAAAGACAGTAGAAAGAAGGCAGAGATCACATGGGCTTCCTGGAAGTGGCAAAACCCACGGGCTATCATGATCTGTATGAATTAGCATAAGCTGAGTGCTCTAACACATAGATCCCCAGATGCATAAAAGCTCAAACACAGTAGTCATTTATTTCATGCTCATCTACCAGTATTGGTTAAGTCAACAAATCCAAGGGGTAGCCCTGTCCTCAGGCTGCCAGAGTCACCCTGAAGGTTGTCACCAGTGGAGCCATCCAGAAAGAGAACAGATTACTGGGGAGCAAGTCTGGGAGGATGTTATGGGCCAGGTCACTCGCATCCCATTGGCTAGGACTTAGTCACATGGTCACATATAATTGCCAGGGAGGCTGGGAAGCACAGCCCTGTAGTGTGCCCAGGAAGAAGAGGAGAGCCTGGCTTCTTGGTGAGCAGTGAACAGCGTCTCCCACTGGGCCCTTTCGTCCTTTGCTGGAGATGAGGATGATCTGTTTGGGTTAACCCTCAGAGCAGAACTGAACCCCTCTCCATTTCCCTCTCCCTTTCCCCATCTTATTCCTTATAAAAAAGGCTATGAGGACTCTGTGGTGCAAGTGAAAGAGACACAGGTGCAAGTGTGGGCCAAGATAAGGACAATGAGGTGTGATGAAGAGGAGGCCACGCACTGGGCTAGGTGTGTCTAGAGAGAACATCTCTTCCAGATTCTCTCCCTCTGCCCATTAAAATGCCAAGTTGCCCTCATCTCTGGTGTGAGTTGTGGCATGGTGGGAGCCATCCCCGACTCTTTCCTGGGGGGCGGGAGGAGGTCCATTCCCAACCCACAGATGAAACATGGTTAAGGTCCTCTGTGCAGGTGACCTTAGAGTTGCTGCAATGCAGTGAAGGCTGATGAGCAAGTCACCTGGCGCAGGCTTCAGATGTAATGATGGTCTATACTTTGAACTTTTTAGGGAGCTTTTATATCCATCCCTCCTTTTTCCCCTCTTCTCAACCACAGTGCAGGGCAAGTATTATTCCCATTTTACAGACGGGGCTACTAGAACTCAGAGAAAGTAAAGGACTCGAGTGCATCAGATCCCAGAGGACAGCCTGGTTCTCCAGACCCCTAGACAAGGCTTCCCTCCATGACCAATCTTGCCCACTTTATGTGTGAAATGCGCTGGTGAGTGTGTTTTATAATTCCCTGGAATCTGAGTCTCCAAAGAAGCCCCTACACCCCGCCAGGCAAAGGCTTCTGCTCCAGCTGGCCGGCTGCACAGGGACACAGGCTCAGACATCAGGGCCTCCATCCACTCTTAGCTGCCGACTTGGCCTGGGGGCTGGGGAGGTAAAGAGGAGAGTGCATTGGCATCAGGATTCAACAGGCAAGGCACTGTGCTGCACACGGGGAAACAAAGCCCTCACTGCTCCCTAAGGGGCGTTACAGCCCCTCGGACACCTTGCTTCGAATGCTTTCTGAGGGGCACAAACTTTACCCCACCTTTGGGTTAGGGTAGATGTCGCTGAAGCTTTTACCTCACTGAAGGATTTCCTATTTATGGTTAGTCTTTTCCCTACATCTGTCTCCCTCTGCCTCTCCTCGTCTTCCCTTTCTCTGAGCCTGTTAGACCTCAGGGTTAACTTCTGACAAAGGAAGCTTTTCTGGCTCATTTTGTTCTTACAAATGCAAATATAAGCTAACCAGGAACGAAGGCCAGGGACCTCAAAGCAGGTTGGTGTTCTTCCTGGAGCATGAGAACCAGGTATGGAAGCCTTTTCCTAGGGCCTGAGATGTCCCAGGGAGCTTGAAGAAAAGGTGATAGCCCTGCCGAGGAAAGGCTCCTCTTAACCTCTAGGGTGTGGCAGCTCAGGGCTCTGCACTTTGGGACCATCCCAGGTGCCTTGTGATCTAGGAAAGGAAGGAAAAAAGGATGCTGTCCTCACTCCCTGAAAACCACACCAGCTCCTCTTCCTTGGCTGCATCCTGCCCCTATTATTCCCTCTCCCAGGACTCCCTGGCCCGTCCTGTGGGCCTCACCTTAGAAGGCATTTCTTCTAAGTGACTCTCCTGATCTCTCATCAGCCCACACTACATTTTATTGTCATCACTGTTCTACTCGCTTGTTTCCCAGAAAGCAGAATTGCAGTGATGCTTGTAAGGCTTCAGCTTTAGGGCCCTTCATTTGCTGTGCTCCCTCCAAGCCCCAGTTTCTAATTTGGTGTTCCTTTTCCTAAAGAGGCCTCTCCAAATTGCTTAAGCTTCAGGTTCCATGAAACCCAGGTTCACTCGTGGTCTTTCCCACTACTGTGCAAACTTCCTGAATCAGGGACTGTGCGTCAGGTTCCATGGAGTACTTTTAGGGTCTAGAGGTCTTGCTAGGTTCCAGTAAACATTTGTTAAATAAAAGAGAAAGGAAGAAAGAATTCTTAGCTAGTGCTTAGTTGCCTGGTGGTTCTCCTGAAGACTCCCCAGCACTGTCACCTGGGCAATCTGGATGGCTCGCATGGGGTTCCCTTCCCTGCAGCACAGTGTAGTGTGCAGAAGAAATCCATCTCGAAAGCTCTAGGATCTTAGGAAAATCACCTGCCTCTCAATGGGGGTCTCCATTTATCCAAATGCAACAGGGGGTTGTAACCACTAATTACCAGTAAATACAGTACCTGGCACAACTGCTTCTCAGGAAATAATAGTTTACGTTATATACACTGTCCCTATGGTACATTTCATCCTTAATTCTTTTTTTTTTTTTTTTTTTTTGAGACGGAGTCTCACTCTGTCGCCCAGGCTGGAGTGCAGTGGCCGGATCTCAGCTCACTGCAAGCTCCGCCTCCTGGGTTCACGCCATTCTCCTGCCTCAGCCTCCCGAGTAGCTGGGACTACAGGCGCCCGCCACCTCGCCCGGCTAGTTTTTTGTATTTTTTAGTAGAGACGGGGTTTCACCGTTAGCCAGGATGGTCTCGATCTCCTGACCTCGTGATCCACCCGTCTCGGCCTCCCAAAGTGCTGGGATTACAGGCTTGAGCCACCGCGCCCGGCCTCATCCTTAGTTCTTTTAGCTCTAGGACCTACAGCTTCCCCTTTCCCCCAAGGTGGTTCCTGGATAATGGGGTTTTGGTGTGAAGAGTCAGGGCACACAAAGGGATTTGCCCTGCACCAAGCATCCCACTAAGTTTGCCTCCAGGACCAGATCTGGGTATCCCCCTATACACTGCTCCTTCCTACAGTGAGATATAGAACTGCATGGAAAGAGTCAAAGAACTTGAATGATAATATAAATGAAATATAGGGAAACAATGTGGTTAAGTGCCTTTCCCTTTGCAGCCATGCTGTTCCAGCCATTTGACTCACTGGAACCCTAAGGTATGTATCTCTCAGTGTGGTAAATGAGTAGTTATTTTTCACAGAGAAGAAAGTGAGACTGAAATGACCTTGAGCCACATGCCTCAAGTGCCAGGGTTGGCAAGTGGCAGATCCAGAGCCGCAGCCTAGGTCCATGTTCTTATCACCCTGGACGTGGCCCTCGTCCCCTGTCCTTCAGTGAAGGATTGATGCAAACATTGCTCAGTTCTCACTCATCCCGTGAGAACCAGCATGTGCAGGCCAGATCTGACCCTGCTGCCACAACATTTAGCATGTCATTGTGGTTTTCCTCTAACAAGAACTGAGAAGTGGTCAGTGTTTCTCTTGTTTTTTTTCTGGTGACATCCATACATTCATGTTTGCAGGTGCCAGGGCTTGAAAATTCAACAGCAAAGTGGGAAAGAGATGCAGTAGAAGGGCACAGCGTGAGGAGCATTTTACAACTTATTACAAGCTTTGCTATTCATTTCTTAAAATAGTAGTAGTAGTAACCACAATGATAAAAGCTAACAACTATTGGTTGAGAACTATGTGCCAGAAATTAATATTTAATTTTTTTTTTTTTTGAGACAGAGTTTTGCTGTTTTTGCCCAGGCTGGAGTGCAGTGGCGAGGTCTCAGCTCACTGCAACCTCTGCCTCCCAGGTTCAAGTGATTCTCCTGTCTTAGCCTCCCGAGTAGCTGGGATTACAGGTGCACTCCACTACACCCAGTGAACTTTTGTATGGGGTTTCACCATGTTGGCCAAGCTGATCTCGAACTCCTGACCTCAGGTGATCTTCCCGCCTTGGTCTCCCAAAGTGCTGGGATTACAGGTGTGAGCCACCACGCCCAGCTAATTTTTGTTTTTTTAGTAGAGATGGGTTTTTGCCATGTTGTCTGGGCTGGTCTCAAACTCCTGACCTCAGGTGATCCAACTGCCTTGGCCTCCCAGAGTGCTGGGATTACAGGCGTGAGCCACCACTCCTGGCCTTAACAATTTTTTTTTTTGAAATAGAGTCTCATTCTGTCACCCAGACTGGAGGGCAGTGGTGCAATCACAGCTCACTGCAGCCTCGACCTCCCGTGTTTAAGTGGTCCTTCCACTTCAGCCTCTTGATAGCTGGAACCAACACCACCATGCTGGTTAATTTAAAAAAAAAATACAATAAATTTTTTTTTTTTTTGGTAGAGACAGGCTCTCACTATGTTTCCCAGGCTGATCTTGAACTCCTGGGCTCAAGCTATCATCCTACCTCAGCCTCCCAAGATGCCGGGATCACAGGTGCAAGACACTGCACTTGGCCTCCCAGGTTCAAGCAATTCTCCTGCCTCAGCCTCCAGAGTAGCTGGGATTACAGGCATGTGCCACCATGCCTGGCTAATTTTGTATGTTTTAGTAGAGACGGGGTTTCTCCATGTTGGTCAGGCTGGTCTTGAACTCCCAACTTCAAGTGATCCGCCCGCCTCAGCCTCCCAGAGTGCTAGGATTACAGGCATGAGCCACTGTGCCTGGATGAAACTCCCCTTTTTGTAACCATCAGATCTTGTGAGACTTATTCACTAAAACGAGAACAGCATGGGAAAGACCTGTCCCCATGATTCAGTTGCCTCCCACTGGGTCCCTCCCACAACACATGGGAATCCAAAATGAGATTCAGTGGGGACACAGCCAAACCCTATCACTTTTATATGCATATGAACTTATTTATACATATAGCATTTATATTTCTTTTGTTTTAATTTGTACATGATTCTGTTTTGTCTTCCACAGAAACTCTGAACTTAGATATTCCCTAAAGAAAAATAGACACTAATAGACTTGCCAGAATGGGCCTGGGTCAGGGACAGGGATGAGAAATATTTCCAGAAAGAAAATCTACTCCTGTAGTTGCTTGTTACCTCTTTTGACCTTGATTAAGTTACTTTCACTCTTTGGCTGAAGTTTCTCCAACTGTAAAATAAGGAGCCTGTCCCAGTTCCAAACTTTGTTTTTCTCTTTTTTCTTTTTGTTACCAAAGGCATCCAAAGATCAACATTTTTTACATCATCTTTTTCTTTTATTTACAAAGAGTAAAATTAATTTTTGTGTGTGTACAGTTCTCTGAGCTTTAATATATATAGATCTGTGCAAGCACCAATCAATACAGAACAGTTCCATCACCACCTCCCCAAATTCTCTCATGTTACCAGTTTGTAGTGAAACTCTGTCTCCAACACCTAACCTCTGGCAACCACTGATTAGTTCATCATCTCTGTAGTATTACCTTTTCCAGAATATCTTATAAATGGAATTGTACCATAGGTAACCTTTGAGACTTGTTTCTTTCAGAAACCTTTGAGACTGTAAACTTACCAAAATGTCTTTGAGCTTCATCCATGTCATTGATCATATCAATACTTTGTTCCTTTTTATTGCTGAGTATGATTCATTGAATGAATGCATTACAATTTACTTCGCCATTCTCTCATCGAGGGGCATTTCCAGTTTTGGGTGATTATGAATAAAGCTGCTATAAACGTTTATGTACAAGTTTTTCTGTGAGCATCAAGTTTTCATTTCTCTAGGGCAAATATCTAGGATTGGGATGGCAGGGTTATATTGTAAGCACATGTTAAACTTTATAAGAATCTGCCAAACAGATTTCAGAGTGTCTGCCATTTTACATTTCCATCAGCAATGTGGGAGAGTTTCTTCCAGCTGCTCTGCTTCCTCACTAGTATTTGGTATTCTCGTTTGTTGGTGGTGGTGAGGGTGGTGTTTTAATTACAGTCATTCTAATAGGTGTCGAGTAGTACCTTATTGCGGTCTGAATTTTCATTTCCCTAACGGCTGATTTTGAGCAACTTTTCATATCTTTATCTGCCATCTGCATAACTTCTTTGTTGAAATGTTCATTCACATATTTTTGCCTATTTTTAAAATTGTATTGTTGTCTTCTCACTATTGAGTTTTGAAAGTTATTTACATGTTCTGGATACAAATCCTGTGTTGGATATACAATTTGCTAATATTTGATCCCAGTTTATAGCTTGTTCTTTTAATTCTTAAGTATTTAACAATGTTTTTAGCAGAAAAAATTTAATTTTGATTGTCTATCTTCTTTTGCTTTTATGAATTGGATTTTGATGTCATATCTAAGCATTATCAAAAACATATGTTTTAAAATAAACATGTTATAGTTTCTAGTTTTGCATTTAGATCTATGATCCATTTGAGGTTAATTTTTCTATAGATTATACTCTGATATATAACTTAAGGTCCATTTTTTTGCATATGGATGTTCAGTTGTTCCATTTGTTGAAAAGATTATCCTTTATCCATTGAATTGCCTTAATACCTTTTTCAAAAATTGTCAATTTTGTACTTTAAAATGGTTAAAATGATGTATTTTATGTCAATTTTATCTAAATAAAAAAATCTATCTTCAAAAATCAATTGATCATATTTTTGTGGAACTATTCCTGGATTGCCTATTTTGTTCCATTGATCAGTGTGTGTATAGTTTCATCAATACCACATTGTCTTAAAATTATTATACTTTGCTTTAGACTAAGTTTTAAAATTGGTTAGGGTGAGCTGACTCCATTCTTCTTTTTCAAATTGTTTTGCTTATTCTATGTCCTTTGCCTTTTCATATATATTTTAGAATCAGCTTGCTTATGTTTTAAAAAATCCTGCTAATATTTTGATTGTTATTCATCAAGTCTATAAAATCATTTTGGATCTTATATGGTTCCCAGACAATATACATGCTATCCAGCTAAATTTCATTTTCAGATAAACAATGAATATTTTTTAGCATAATTATGTCCAAAACATTTCATGAGACATAGTTATACCAAAAAAACTATTTGTCATGAATGTATGTTGAAATTTGTCAAATGCTTTTTCTGTATCTTTTGGTACAAACATTTTTTTCTTCAGACATTAATATGGTGGATTACACTGACTGATTTTAAAATGTTGAACCAGCCTTGCCTTCCAAGAATAAATTCCACTTGGTTGTGACATATTATTGTTTTTATATATTGCTGTATTTGACTTGCTAATTTTTCTTTCTTTTCTTTTTTTTTTTTTTTTTTTTTGAGACAGGGTCTTACTCTGTTCATCTAGGCTAGAGTCCAGTGGCGTGATCATGGCTCATTGCAGCCTTGAACTCCCAGGCTTAGGTGATCCTCCCACCTCAGCCTCCTGGGTAGCTAGGACTACAGGTGCGCACCACCAGGCCCAGCTAATTTTTTGTAGAGACAGTGTTTCGCCGTGTTCCCCAGCTCTCTAACTCCTTAGCTCAAGTGATCCACCCACCTTGGCCTCCCAAAGTGCTGGGATTTCAGGTATGAGCCACTGCGCCTGGCCAGATTTGCTACATTGTTAAAAGAATTTTTGCATCTATACTCATGACAGATTATCAGTCTATAGTTTTCTCTCTATTCCTATTTTCTCATTTAAGCATTTAGTGCTAAAACTTTCCCTCTAAGCATTGCTTTAGCTACATAATTTTCATTTAGTTCAAAATACTTTATAATTTCCCTTGATATTTCCTCTTTGATCTATAGATTTTTAATAAGCATTATTTAGATGTTTAAGTTTTGTAGGATTTTTCAGATGTCTTTCTGTTGTTGAGCTCTACTTTAATTCCGTTTGGTATTATTTGGGAAACCTGGTATTATTTCAGTTATCTTAAATATATATTAAACACATCTCCCTTCCTGGTCTTCTGATGGAAATCTAGGGCTTTAGTCTCTTTGCTCTCCCTTTTGTTCCCTACAACTGAGTCTACCTCTGGGGAAAAGCAGCAGGAGGATACATAGACAAAAAAGCACCTGAGATTCACCGTATATTTTTAGGATCACAGTTCCAACGATTAGAGAGCAGCATTCCTCTCTCTGTGGGTTTTAGGTGTCTGTTGGCAGCCACTGCCATCACATAATTGTAATTTTGTGTCTGGGGATCACCTGGGGCTGAGATAGGAGAGAAAGTTAAAATGAGGGAGAAGATTCCCCCCAAATCTCTGTATCCCACAGGGGCCCTCTTCCTGCTCTTCAGGCCAGAAAGAAAAGCTTTTCTCAGGACCCACAGTTCTTGGTCTTTGTTTGAGTCCAGGCTGGGAGACATGGAAGAGAAAAAAATAAAAATCACCACCAACTCATTAGTACTTCAAGTTTGGTTTCTTTCCCTTGTATGTTTGTTATCATTTACTTTTCAGAGCCTTTGGATGGCTTCTGTAAGCATTATGTTTAGGTTCTTAGCTGCTTACTCCACCTTCCAGAACTGGATGCCCTCAGCCTATGTAGATTTAATTTTTAATAACTTTTTTACATGTACTATTGTACATGTACTATTTATTTTACATGCAAAATAAAAATTAAAATGACATTTTAAAAGAATGAGAAAAACTTTCAGTTCCAAATAAAATAGACTAACAGAGACAGGTTTTACTCTCTCATCTGAAACAAACATAAAAAAGGCAAAATATGTGAAACGATGATTTTTCTAGATGCTAATGTCAGGCAATAGTGAAGAGATGGAAAACAAGGTGAGTCGTGTGACTCAGCTTAATGCATTGAGAGGGTTTCTAGGTTATCATGCAGTCAGGAGGACTCCAGGCAGAGCGTGGGAGATTGCTGAGCTGAGGAGATGGAGCTGACAGTCTGGAGAAACCACAATGCTAGCACCTTCATGACACAGCGCTAGAGAGGTGAGAAGTGCATAGAGGGACTCCCCTGGATATGTGAAGAGGGTTCCCTCAAGTATTCATCTATGTACTGATTAGTGCATGGCATGGGGGGTTGTTGGGGGGACTACCTGAAGCCTGGGAAAGAACTACAGGACAGGATTAGAGAGAATAGTGTCTGCTGCTCCCACAGGGCCAAGAATAGTGTCTCTTTCCACCAGCCAGGATAGGAAATTTCAGGACTCACAGGGCATTGATTAGAATATTTAGAAAGGTCTTGCATTCATGGTGGGGAATAATCAGCTCTAGACTGAGCACTGATCTAGCTCTACCTAACAATTTAAAAAACTAGACCTAAAAGGACCAAACTATTTCCAAGTAACTTAACCGTGACCCAGAATAAGGCTTATGAATATTCAAGGGAATACAAAAATGTCCATTTGCATTGCAAGTTAAAATTCACAATGTCAGCATCCAACCAAAAATTACCAGTATGCAAAGAAGCAAGAAAATACGTCCCATAATGAGGAGAAAGATCAATCAATTGAAACTGACCTAGAAAGGGCACAGATGTTAGAATTAGCAGACAAGGGCATTAAAAGTTATTATAACTGAATTATAAGTGTTCAAAAGGCTAAACAGAGACAAAATATATTTAAAAGACCTAAGTAAAAAATCTAGAGATATTCACTACAATATCTGAGAAGAAAAACACATTGGATGAGATTAATGGCGTAGACATTACAGAAGAAAAGATTCAGTGAATTTGAATACGGCAATAGAAATGATCCAAAATGAAACACAGAGAGAAAAAAATATTTCAATAAAAAGGTCATCAGTGATCTGTGGAACAACTTAAGCATCCTAACATACAAGTAATTGGAGTCCTGGAAGGAGAGGAGAGAGTGGGAAGGATCAGACAAATATTCAAATCCAAACCTTCCTCTTTTTGTTTAAAAAATGTTTAAATGTTTAATATGCAACTAATTGTTTTTATTTTTAAAAACATAATTTCAACTTTTATTTTAGATTCAGGGAATACATGTGCAGGTCTGTTGCATGGATATGTTGCATGATGTTAAGGTTTGGGGCATGATTGATCCCATCACCTAGGTAGTGAGCACAGCACCCAATAGTCAGTTTTTCAATCCTTGCTCTGCTCTAGTAGTTCCCAGTACCTATTGAATGCAACTAATCTAAAAGTTAAAAATTACTGCAGGCCAGATGTGGCTGGTAGGTTGCCAGCCAGTTGCAGGTCTCTGGTATAACGGTGTGAGTAAGGTAAGATACATCTTATGGTAGTACAACTGCATAATGAAGCAATAGTTTTTCTCCCAATGCTCCAGTGCCCAAACCTATACTCTTATCAGTGCTTTTCAGTGGGCAAGATGCCCAGAGCCTTACTTTGTGCTTTGATGAAACCTGAGGTAGACTTGAAAGACAAGACTAATAACAAGATAAGAATAATCTAAGGCAATATCTCATAGGATAAAACTGGTAGAGTATCAGATGCACATATAAGCCCCAAGAATGTAATGCCAGTGGGAGGTGGGTTCCTGGCTAACTCAAAGGCAGGGGCTGCCCCAAGAAAACTGCTGCTTTGACATTTCCTATGGAGGGAAAAGGTTCAGCCTTTACTTGCAGGTCACAGGTTCAGAATCAGGCTGAGCTAGATGGCTAATCTCCCTATATAGTCCCCAGGCTGATTTAAATCCGATATCTTGACCCTTTTTCTTCTAAATTTTTGCAAACCCATCGTCAGGCGATATTTGAATAGGCAAACATTTTTCTAAGGAGACATTCTTAGTTTTGAAAAGAACTTTCTTCCTGGTCCTTTGAAATCTCGGTTTTATATGTTTGTTTGTTAAAGATTGGGGTCTCACTCTGTTGCCCAGACTGGAGTGCAGTGGCATGATCATAGCTTATCGTGCCTCAAACTGTCGCCTCAAACTCCAGAGCTCAAGCCATCCTTCCACCTCGGCCTTCCAAAGTGCTGGGATTACAGGCATGAGCCACTATGCCTGGCCTAAAACCTCAGGAGTTTAAAAATACTGAGTGGACATCCTTGGCTATTTCTCTGATGATTAGGTAGGTGTCTTTTGAAAGAATGTTGAAAAACGCCTTCTCCCACAGATTCTTGCATTTCAGAAGTATCAGGATTGCACATCAAATGTCCAATGTTTTTATGCCTTTCAGCCAAGTGCTCCCAACAAGGTATGTTCCGTGTGGTGGAGCAGCCTACATAGCAGGATTAACGCAACGGCCGGTGGGAAAGGAAATAACTCACATAGAGTGCAGACACTGGTGATTGCCTTCCAAAAACCCCTCACCAATCTCCACTTCCTTGTTTTGTTCTATTATTGATGGGAAGTTATATGTTTCTCAGAGTCTGGGTCCTCCCTCCTTCCTCAGCTGCTGGAGTGAATTCCTGGTCAGTCTAAGACTCTAAGCCAGTCATAGGAAGTATAATGCATCCCCCTCACCTAAGAGTAGTTTAGGAATGAGCATGTGATACAAAACTATACAGTGAGAAGTGAAAGTTGGAGAGTTTTCTGGAGAGAGCTTTCCAGGAAAAGTTTTCTCACTGATGAGAAGAAAATGATAAAAAGAAGCAGTTGCTTGTTAGTACCTAAAATGGCACTATTGGTGATTATTTTTCCTTTTGAATTAATAATTGCCCTTTTCTTTTAGGTTAATGTGATATTTGTAGTACATATACCCCTGGGAAGAGTAATACATGGACTCACATTGCCTGAATTAGTTGGTCAGCTCCCTAACAGGGGTTAGGCCAAGTGTGGTGGCTGACAGCTATAATCCCAGAACTTTGGAAGACTGAGGCAGGAGGCTCGCTTGAGGCCAGGAGTTTGAGACCAGCCTGGGCAACATAGTGAGACCTTGCCTCTACAAAAAAATAAAAAGATTAGTCAGGCATGGTTGTGTGTACCTGTAGTCCCAGCTACTCGGGAGGCTGGGGTGGGAGGATAGTTTGAGCCCAGAAGGTTGAGGCTGCAGTGAGCTGTGATTGTACCACTGCACTCCAGCCTGGGCAATGAAGCAAAATCCTGTCTCAAAAAAATAAAGAAAGAAAGGATAAAAAGGTTTAGGGGGTATAGTGGCTTGCATAGTGCCTCCAAAAAGATATGTCCACGTCTTAATCTCTGGAACCTAATCCTTGGAAGTGTGACTATTATTTGGAAAAAGAATCTTTACAAATACCATTAAGTTAAAGATCTTGAGATGAAGAAATGGTCCTGGATTATCCAGGTAGGCCCTAAATTGAATGGCAAGTATCCTTATAAGAGTGAAATAGAGATTGATGCAGACACAGAAGAGAAAGTGACTTGAAGACAGAGGCAGAGAGTGGAGTGATGAGGCCACAAGCCACAGAAGCTAGAGAATGCAGACAGCCACCAGAAGCTGGAAGAGGCAAGGAAGGATTCTCCCCTGCAGCCTCTGGAAGGAGGAAGGCCCAGCTGACACCTTGACTTTGGACTTCTGGGCTCTAGAATTGTGAGAGAACAAATTTCTGTTTCTTGAAACCTCCCATTGTGTGTTAATTTGTTGCAGCAGCCTTGGGAAGCTAATTCAGAGGGCATGGGCTTGCTGAGGGCTTAAAAGAAATAAAGATTCTAAAAGGGGAGTCTGGGAGTCAGAAAGAGGAGCTCGTGGACTCTCCAAGTTTGCTGGCGGCCAGCCTTTCTTTAGCATCCCAACTTTGACTCTAAGTGGGCCAGCTAGCCTGTGCCTTGCTCCATAGCTAAAGACAAATTCATAAGTTCTCCTCACCACACATTTTATCCTGATCCTAGCTAGAGATGGTGCTCCACACCTTGGTCAATTGTGTTTCAAATGCATGCCCTTGGACACACGAAAGCCAGATAAGCAGTACAGTGGATTGCTCAGTACAAACATTTCTCCTTCCTGGGAGTAAAACTCAGGAATGTCTCTCTATGAGCTTTTAGGCTTCCACAGGAACGGGACATTTGGTAGATTCACTCCTCTAGATGAATCTGCTCAGGTAACTGACATAGTTGAAGATTCTGGCAGAGCTAAGAGAAGAAGGTGGAAGCAAAGGAAATAATATGTGTTGTGCAAGTATCATGACCCTAGACCCATGTTAGATGTTTTACATACACAATCTCATCCAGTCCTCATAAGAATCTCATGAAGTAAGTAGTCGCAGTGTTCTTATACATGTGAAAACTGGCCCCAGAAGGATATAATGTGCCTATATTCACACTTCTTATAAGTGATGGAAATAGGATTCCAGGTGCTCTATTTAGTTCCAAAGCCCATGTTTTTCACACTAGGAATTTCTGCCTCATTAGAAAAGGTTTAAGGTTGAAGGCAAAGGATGAATGAGGGAAACTTTGGGTTCACGCTTCTCCACTGTTCTTTCCCCCTAGACAGCAGAAAAATATCTTCAGAGTCCCTGGAAAGGAGGAACCAACTCTGACAAAATAAGTCTGGACTGATTGTTTAAGAAAGAAATACCACTCTGTGTATGAAATGACACAGAGCTTTCACATGGCTCGCTGGAGACCTGGGCTCCTAGGTTACGTTGGGACCAGTGATCACTCAGAGATGAAAAGATAACAACAGTATTTGCCTATCTCAGGCTTTCGGGCTTGTTTCTACCCAGGCCTGGTGACCAAGGCAGGTGTGAGCCAAAAGTTTATTTGAAAAAGGAGGCTGCACTATTTACTTTTCCTATTCTAGTTCCCCGTTCTCCCAATCCACCCTCCCTCAGCCTGTAGGACACATTATCCTGGAAAAGGTATACTCACCCTGTTTGAACTGGGCCATTAGCCTTCAGGGGTGGCATAACTAGGAACAAAGCCAGAGTCTCCCTTTCCCTCCAAATATTTATAAGAAATTACCCAGTGAGCAGAAGCTAAGCTTTTAAGAGAAAAAAGGTTCAGCTTACCACAGGGAATATAAAGCATTAAACACCCACTTTCCTGGTTATTATCACCGATTTTTCTGTTGCACCCACACAGTTTCACAAAATCACGCTTCCTTCTCACTGCCCCTTATCTTCCTTAGAAGATAACTGGTTGGTTTTTTTCCAGTAAAGGAAACTGTCTAAGTGTCTGATTTTCAAATCAAGCAACCACACATTTATTCCTTCAATTAACAAGTTTGGTTCAGAAAAGGCAGGTGGAAGGCTGTCTCTGGAAAGGCATTCTGGAAATACAGATTGAGACTAGTCTCTCCTTCACTGGTTCGTTTGCTCTAATTAGCCTTAAAGTTTCCCGAAGACTCTTCTGGTCATCTTCCAAGCAAGATCTATTCACCTGAAGTTCAGCTTTCCTGTGACATTTCTCTTAGAACATGAACAGGATCCAGGCACCAAGTCCCTGCCTAACTAGTTGGTTACCAGCTGTGTGATTCCAAGTGAATCACTTAATGGCTCTGAGTCTCAGTGTCCTCTTGGGTACAAAAGAGGCAAGTCATTCCTGCCACCTACTCACAGTGTTGGTCTCAAATCAGAGAAGGTATGTGAAAACACATAGAAAATGTTAGAGGTTGGTGAAGATGTAAAATAACATAATTGTGAAAATCCTCGCCCCACAAGGTGGGTGGGTAAGCTGTCACCCTATTGTTCAGCCTTCAGCGCTGGGCAGAGATCCTGAACTCCAATACCTTGTAGTTTCATGCAGAAGGAACATCTCCTTATATTCATTTAAGCTAAGAGCTTAGCTGTGATCCACTCTGAATTGCAGACAGAGTATCCTAAAATAGAATCCCAAACCATGAGATTCAAACCTAGTGCCCTCCTGGCTGTCCCTCTTGGGACATACTTAGTCTTGTCAGTGTCTCTTCAAGTGTGCATATTAATCCTAGTCCTATATTGCTGTGAAACAAATTACCCTAAAACCTAGTGGCTGAAAGCTATAAGCATATATTGTCTTACACCGACTCAGAGTCAGGAATCCAGCAATGGCTTAGCTGAGTGGCTCTGCTCCAGGCCTCTCATGAGGTCCCAGATGTCAGACTGATTGGAATTCGATGGGAACCTAATCCAGATTTCTTCATCACTTCCACCAATATATCACAGATAACATCAGACATTTTGCTTACATCAAATAACTCTAGTTCTTCTAGATTTTCCTGACCTATCAGATTATCAACACAATGGAATTAGTAGAAAGGAATTTAGGAATTAACAGATGCAATCTCCTTATTTTAGAGAAGGAAAAACAAAATAAATTGACTTGCTCATTCTCACTAGTTATTGTCTGAAACAGGACTTGAACCAGTTCCATTCTTCACCCTGTTATACTGTTGTTCTCTGTAGTGTATTACTCACAGCATCAGAGACAGGAAATTCTATATAGGGTATACTCATTTAAGGGCCTGCCAAAGCAAGCGTCTCCTTGGTTCTTTCCCCATATCACAGCCACAACCCAGCTGTGGCATAATATTCCTGTGTATATTCCTGGTTCTTTCTAATCATCTCCTTATTTAAAAATTAAAAATGTATGCCATTTTTACTCTTTAAATCTAACAAACCATCTGTTTAATAATGTATTCTCAACCTTGTGGATGGAAAATTGTACTACTCCATGTTTTTTCTAATCTACAGTTTCCACATTTGTTAAGAATCTTTTTTTTTTTTTTTTTTTTTTGTTGAGACGGAGCCTTACTCTGTCACCCAGGCTGGAGTGCAGTGGCACGATCTTGGCTCACTGCAACCTCCCCCTCCCAGGTTCAAGCGATTCTCCTGCCTCAGCCTCCTGAGCAGCTGGGACTACAGGCGTGTGCCACCACTCCTGGCTAATTTTTTTATTTTTTAGTAGAGACGGGATTTCACCATATTGGCCAAGCTGGTCTCGAACTCCTGACCTCGTGATCTGCCCGCCTCAGCCTCCCAAAGTGCTGGGATTACAGGCGTGAGCCACTGCACCTGGCCAGTAATAATCTTTTATCTCTTCTAAAGTCCCCTCTTCTTCATTACTTCACAAAAGTCCACAACACTGACTGTCACACCTGTGTGTTTAGCCTCCCAAAGTGCTGGGATTACAGGCGTGAGCCACTGCACCTGGCCAGTAATAATCTTTTATCTCTTCTAAAGTCCCCTCTTCTTCATTACTTCACAAAAGTCCACAACACTGACTGTCACACCTGTGTGTTTGTTTTGGTGCTGTGGTTTGTATTTGTTCAGGCTCAGAGGTTGTAACTTCTGTAAAAGATCTAGATTTCATCATACTTTTTGTTTTATTTTATGTCAGACATAAGTTCCTCTTTTAAAACAATTTTTAAAAAAGAGTTGGAGTCTTACCATGTTGCCCATTGAAATCCTGGACTCAAGTGATCCTCCTGCCTCAGCCTCCTGAGTAGCTGGGGCTACAGGCATACACCACCATTCCCAGCCACTTTTTTTTTTTTTTTTTTTTGTAGAGACAGGGGTCCTGCTATGTTGCCCAGGCTGGTATCAAACTCCTGGGCTCAAGTGATCCTCCCTTGGTCTTCCAAAGTGCTGGGATTACAGGAGTGAGCCACCACACTTAGTTTCATTCATTCTAAGATGCATACATTTTCACATTTGTTGTCTCTGAAATTAGAATGCATTGTGTAACAGATACCATATCATAGTTTAATTGTCAGGGCTTTAAAAAAATTTTCTTTTGTAGTAGTATACGTAACAATGGCACATCTTGCAATCCATGGCATCTTAGGTTTGATAAAATATATTATTTGCATTTGTTTACATATGCACAGTATTTTGTTTGAAAGGATTCTCAAGAAACTGGTAAAATGAAGTGCTCATAGGGAGGAGAACTAGGTAGCTAAGAAACAGAGTGACAGAATTTCTATTGCATTTCCTTTTGTATCTTTCACATTTTGAATCACACCACAAATCTCAACAAATAAAACATTAGGACAGTAGATTCCAATTTAAAAAGTACAACTGGACATGCGCCCTTGCAAAACCACGACTTTGCAGAGATTTGCATGCAGTTCTGTGTTTGTTCCTAGAGATGGCCAATGAGCACCGTGAAGGTAGGGCTTTGCCACTATATGCTTCTCTCTTAATGCAGGGTCCAACATGGCGCCTGGTCAGGGACTAACTTTAAATGATATCATTCCTTTCTCCCAAGGTTTTGGTCATGTTTAAATCATTAACCAGATCTTTATTGGTTAAAATTAAGTTCAACATGACTGTTTTCCTCATTGTTTTCTTTACCTTCCTGTTGATGCAATTGTTCTATAAGGAAAGACACAAATATATCAGATGCTCTGCTCTTACTAGATTTTGACTTCCAACAGAACCATAGAACAGCCTGTAGGGAAATGAGAGAAACATCTTGAGAAGAAAAGAAAAACAGTTTAATTGGCACCAACGCACTTGACAATTGAGTTACTATAATGGCTCATATGTGGTATTTGCTAAATGAACCAGGAGATTCTGGAAATAACTGTAAGATGTTGGCAGTTGTGCATGGCACTAAAGGGATCACTGTTGATTCCTTCCTGTTGATGAGGATATTTAGAAATGCAAATAGCCACTTCCTAGACCATGCTGAATATTATATGCACAAAAAAGCCACACTACATCTGAAGTAAGCAAAATCAATACTAGCAATCCTGCATGGCAAAGAATAACTGATAACCAGTGAAGATTTATGATACTAGGTCTATTCCAAAAATAAGTCAAAAAGGTTAATGCAGAATAGAGATACAGTTTTCAGGGCCAGAGCTTTCAAGTTTGACATAGACAGAATCCAAGCCAGTGCTCGTTGGTGTGGAAAGGGCAGGCTCCAGGGTTATTACTATCAATCTTTGTTGGCATTTGTGGTTCACTCTTATCAGCAAGTTGTTACAGGGTGAAGTCAACTTAAAACCCAACAGTAAAATGAACATTTTTTTGTGTGGCTTGTTTGGGGTATGGATGCAATAACGACCTTTTCTAGAATTAGGCCAGACTTAATTTAATAATTTAATATAAATTTACTTTTCAATAAGACTGATGATTCAATGTGCAACTAACATAAAACATTACCTGTACTAACTTTTTAAAGCAAAGCATAGACTATTTGTTCCAATCTATGGTACAGAAAATACGGTTTTCTTATTTAAATAACAGATGATAAGTTTTACTCCCAAATCTTCTTTCCTGTGATTTCCCTTTAAGAATCACTGGCTTGCCTGTTTCCCTGTGGCTTTTCTTTCTCTGTCACACATTTTGTACTCTGTGATGTAATTCTTCCATAGGTCCTGGGCCAGATATCCTTTCTTTGTTCCTCAGATCTACTTGCCACTTTTCTCCACCCTACTTTCTGCCCCAGGAGGCTGACCTCTATGGGCAACCTCAAGGGCTCACACCCACCAGCTTTCAGTTGAGTTTGGCTTATGGGGAACTCTAGCAGGAAATCAGGGTTGGGGTGGAGGGGCACAGGAGGTGAAGTCAGCGTATGTATTCTCCACTTTTGCCAACTCAGTTTGGCTGTGTACCTTAACCAAAGAGATCAACTATATTTATTGCTCCTCTCAAGGGGGCCAACTATACAGGACTCTCTCCAGCTACAGTAACCATTCCCCATCATCATGCCTTCAGGTCCAGAAGTTATAGCAGCATTCTTTTATTTCCTCCTGTGGTCCCCTCTTCCTTGCCCACACCCTTGCAAACAGTGTATCTTGATTTGAATGCAACATTTGTCTCCTACTGGGACCCTGATTGATGTACTCCCCTATGGGAGACCTAGCCTAAATTTGATCAAATGGAATAAAATGCCCCTGAACCAGGGTATTACAGAGTGCAGCTGGTAGATGATCCACATCACTGTAATTTGGAACTTGATTAAAAAGGCAGATTTCCCAGGCCCCATCCAACTCTCTCTCTCTGGAAGTCAGACTGGGGAATCAGTATTTTAAGCAAGTTTTCTAGGTGATATCCAGACACAGCGAAATGGGAGAACTTGTCACAGAACAGATGATGTTTTAAAAATATGCTGCTAATGAAGCTAAGGTTTTTTCAAATCTTATCAGGAAACTAGAGCATTATCTCAATCTCCCACCAGGACTCTAGATTGCTTTCCAAATCTCATCAAGAAGCCAAAAATAAAACCAAGAAAATTAATGCAAGATAATGACTAGTGTGAATTGGTTTCCCAGTGACTATGAGACCTTTCTCAGGGTGAGAAAATTCTTTAAAGTATGGCATAAATCTAAGAGGTCAACCATATAAATTGAACATTTTCTGATGGGAAAATCATTATAAGTAAAATTAAGAGGCAAATGATAAACTGAGAAAAAATATTTGCAATACATATCACAGAGCCCTGAAGTGGCATTTTTGGACAATATTCTCCAGTTTTCCAGTTTCTTGGATGGGGAGGAGAGAGAGGATTTACTGACCTCTTCACCCTACCAAGGCTGGAAGTCCCACTTCAATCTTAAAAAACAGTCAAGCAAACAAAATTTCAATTATCTTCCCACAAAGCACCTAACAAGTAGCATATTTAATATGCTTGAGTTTCCTTTCCCTGCCCATCCCTGGTGAAAATAAAAGCAATGAAATAGTTTCCTATGACTCAAAAATTGGAAGGGGTAACAGAGTAGGTGGCAGAAGTAGTTCAAGTTCAAAATGAAGAGCAAATGGGCAAATCAGTTTCTCAGCACTTCAGGGATAGTTATATTCAAAAATACATATTTCTTTCTTTCTTTTTTTTTTTTTCGAGGTGGTGTCTCGCTCTGTCGCCTAGGCTGGAGTGCAATGGCATGATCTCAGCTCACTGCAACCTCTGCCTCCCGGGTTCAAGTGATTCTCCTGCCTTAGCCTCCTGAGTAGCTGGGATTACAGGTGCACACCACCACGCCCAGCTAATTTTTGTATTTTTAGTAGAGGTGGGGTTTTACCATGTTGGTCAGGCTGGTCTCGAACTCCTGACCCTATGATCTGCCCGCCTCAGGCTCCCAAAGTGTTAGGATTACAGGCACGAGCCACCATGCCCGGCCTAAACTACATATTTCTATTAACATAGACCATGCTATTTCAAATATCCTCTGAAAAAGTCACAGGATATTTCTTTGATGACCTAAATTATGTCAAAGCTTTTTCTGCTTTTCAGACATTTACTCCATGGCCCCACCTGCATTGACACCTGCTGACTCAACCCTAGAAACTCTCTGAAATGATTCTCCATGGTCATGTAGACGAAGGAAGGTTTGATAGAATTAGAATAACAGCTTATGGCCAGAACCATTTCATCCCCCACCAAACCCATAGACTTTTGAGGTGAACTTCATGAGGATTTCTGTTTCTTAGGAAATAAATACGACATACGGTCACAGAGAACAAGTAGGCTTTGCTCAGGTCCAAATTCTGGGTGACTTCTTAAAACATTCAAAGAGGAATACATTTGAGTGAGGTTTCTCCTCTTCTCCTCTTCTCCCCTCCTATTCCTTCTCCTCCTTCCTTTTTTTTTTTTTTTTTTTTTTTTATCTTTCTCTTCTTCTTCTGTTAATTCAGACTTATTCTGGTGTTCATTTGAACTGTGCACTATTCAGGCATAGCATTCTTTTTGCCCTTCAATTGAGTTGACACTGACCAGGCACGGTGGCTCATGCCTATAATTCCAGCACTTTGGGAGGCCGAGGCAGGCAGATTGCTTAAGCCCAGGAGTTTGAGGCCAGTTTGGGCAACATGGTGAAACCCCATCTCTACTAAAAATACAAAAAATTAGCCAGGTGTGGTGGCACATGCTTTTAGTCCCAGCTACTTGGGAGGCTGAGGTGGGAGGATCATCTGAGCCTGGGAAGTTGAGTTTGCAGTGAGCCATGATCGTATCACTTCACTCCAGCCTGGGTGACAGAGGGAGACCCTGTTTTAAAAAAAAAATTTGAGTTGACACCATCAATATAGTATGACTTTCTTGTATATTACCAGTAAAGACTTTAACACCATTATTTGTCTACTAAATGAAGTCTACTGCTTTTAAATTAAAAAAAACCAAAATTCTGTTTCTCATATTTTGAAATAATCTGGCATATTGATTATTTTAATATACCTTTGAATGGGCACTCTTCCTTATTCTGACTCTGGCTCACTGGACTTCAGCTCATGCAGGTTGTTTGCCAGGAGAGCCAGTGGATTATTGAAAATATTTACAACATTAAAAAACATTTTGGGATAATGTATTTGCAGCAGTAGATCACTAACAAATGCAGATTTAGTTGAAGCAGGTACTGCATATAATAATAATTATGTTTTAGTTCTTGAGGTTTTGATAAATAAATTTTGCTCTGTATCTTTGGCTAAAATACTTAAATTCCCTAGGCCTGAATTTCATCCTCTTAAAATGGAGATAAGTATATCAACTATCTGTCTCAAACGACTATTTTAAAAACTAAAAAACGAAATGAAACAAAAATGTGAAACCCCTAAAATAAGTATATAAAGTGTTTATTACAATATCTTGAAGATATTAAGGCAATCTATAAAGGTTAGCTATTTTTATTATTTTTTATTAATAAACTATACAATAGTAGTCAATGTGGCTAGCAGGAACTGTGAATATCTGGTCTGCCTTTTGGAAGGGCATGTTTAAGGGTAAGCCCCATAAAATGTTACACAATATTTCAAAACCATACTGCTGTAGCTCAGTTCTCTAGCTTTCTAAGCAAAGTACACACTAAGAATTAGGGTAATCTTTCTGTAGTGCATAGAACACCCCATCAGAATCACCTGGTGTCATCATAGACACGTAGATACTACCTTACACCCATTAATTTGGGATCTTGGGGTTAAGATCCCAAATTAAAGTTGGACATTGAGATTTTTAAGAAGCTCTCCTGGTGGTTCTTAGGTGAATTAAAATTTGATACGTACTAGCTGTCAGGCCTCTGAGCCCAAGCCAAGCCACCGCATCCCCTGTGACTTGCACGTATAGGCCAAGATGGCCTGAAGTAACTGAAGAATCACAAAAGAAGTGCAAATGCCCTGCCCCGCCTTAACTGATGACATTCCACCACAAAAGAAGTGAAAATGGCCGGTCCTTGCCATAAGCGATGATATTATCTTGTGAAATTACTTTTCCTGGCTCATCCTGGCTCAAAAAGCTCCCCCACTGAGCACCTTGTGACCCCCACTCCTGCCCACCAGAGAACAACCCCCCTTTGACTGTAATTTTCCTTTACCTACCCAAATCCTATAAAACGGCCCCACCCTTATCTCCCTTTGCTGACTCTCTTTTCGGACTCAGCCCGCCTGCACCCAGGTGATTTAAAAGCATTATTGCTCACATAAAGCCTGTTTGGTGGTCTCTTCACATGGACACACATGACACTAGCTACATGATTTCTAGTAACAGTCCTGAAAGTTACAGGAATTACAGACCTGGGATGTTCTGAATGACAAAAACTTATAGTAGGAAGTCATGAGAGACCCTTGTATATGCAATACCTACTTCTGCTAAACTCTATATTCCAGGATGCTACAGGAGTTTCTTGGTAAACAATCCGAATTTTCTTATATTCAGATCATGGTCCAATCTAAACAAAATACTCAGTTATATTATATGAATATTATGACTCACCTAACTTTCCACGTTATTTGCTAAAGCTTATAAGTGCCACTTTCCCAATTTTAAAACATTCTTTTAGTATAACTCATGTACTTTAAGCTCATAATTTTATCATCTTTCACTGTGAAATTAGGTCATTTTTCTGCAAAGAATGTGTTCTATCTGCATGGATGTTGGGGTTAGGAAAGTTTCCATATGATAAAAATGTTGGTGGTTTTGATTTCACCTGTCAGCTTCTTGAAGGATGCTTGGCCATAGTAAAGTTTTCTTTGTGGTCAACGAAGGAATCATTTTTCTGTGTGCTACTATGTTGACAGTTGCCTGTGATAACATACAACTCTTGAAGCCAGATGTCATATTTGATAAAGGACTGGTATCGACAAAATATAAATAACTCTCGTAATTCAATAAACAAAAAGTCCAATTAAAAATTGACAAAAGATTTTAACAGACACTTCACCAAAGAAGATATGTGGAGGGCAAATAAATGCATTACTAATAAAAATTATTAGTCATAAGGGAAATGCAATATGCATATTAAGATGCCAAAAAATTTAAAAACCTGACAGCATCAAGTTCTGGCAAAAATGTGGTACAACTGGAACTCTCACGCATTGCTGGTGGGAATGCAGAATGATACAGCTACTTTGAAAAACAATTTAGTAGTTTGTTATAAAACTAAAGACACACTTATGACTCAGCAATTCTGTTCCTAGGTGTTTATTTACCCAAGAGAAATGAAAACATATGTCCATACAAAAACTTGTACATGGATGTTCATAGCAGCATTATTCATAACAGCCAAAAAGTGGAAACCACTTAAGTCTATCAACTTATGAATGGATAAACAAACTGTGGTATACCCATACAATGGAATGCTAACTGGCAATAAAAATAAACTACCGATGCATGCAATGATGTGGATTAATCTCAAATGTATTATAATAAGTGAAAGAAATGAGACTCAAATGGTTATATGCCATGTGATTCCATTTACATAATATTGATGTGGTTTGGCTGTGTCCCCACCCAAAATCTCATCTTGAAATGTAATCCCCCAAATCTCTATAATCCCCACGTTTCCAGGGTGGGACCTGGTGGAGGTAATTGGATCATGGGCGTGGTTCCCTCCATGCTGTCCTCATGATAGTGGTTCCCTCCATGCTGTCCTCATGATAGTGAATGAGTCTCACAAGATCTGATGGTTTTATAGGTGTCTAGTATTTCCCCTGCTGGCACTTACTCTGTCCTGCCACCCTGTAAAGAAGGTGCCTGCTTCTCTTTTGCCTTCTGCCATGATTTTAAGCTTCCTGAGGCCTCCCCAGCAATGGGGAACTGTGAGTCAATTAAACCTCTTTCCTTTGTAAATTACCCAGTCTTGAGTATTTCTTCATAGCAGTGTGAGAATGGACTAATAAAGACATTCTGGAAAAGGTAAAATTATTGGAACAGAAAACAGATCAGTGGTTTGCCAGGGGCTGGGGGAGGGGGAGAAGATTGACTATAAAAGGGCATTTTTTTTTGAATGATTAAAGTGTTCTATATCTTGATTGTGGTGATGGTTACATAACTCTATGTGTTTGCAAGAATAAAAAAGCTGACTTTTACTCTACGTAAATTATACTTCAATAAACCTGACTGAAAAAAAGTACACATAAATTTGAACATAGACTGATCTGACACACCATGCTTTTCTGAGTTTGAATTGCAGTATGCGAAGGCTCTAGTACTAAAATTCTGACCATATGCATTCCTAGATGAATGTTTTTAAGCAAGCACTTTGCAGAATAATTTCAATTTATTAAGGTGGAAGATGGACCAATGGTACTAGATATAACATTTAGTTCTGAATTACAGTATCCAGACATGGCTACCTGTGGTTAGTCTAGATTTGACTAAAATAAATCTGGCCCCATTATGGTGCCATTTATTCCTTCCTTGAAACCCAGCCAGCCATGGCATCATTAGGATCTTAATGAGCCCTCTGGGGTTTCCATACTTGAATCTCAGACTGTTTAATAGATATTTTGGGCCTTTGAGATGGTCCCTGAGCACTACTGATGAGAAAGTTACCAGGAGAAAAAATTTCAACATGTTTACTCATGATTGCAACCAATTGAATGGCTCTTAGCCAGTGACTTTGCAAGGTAAGTGATGAGTGGAAGAGTGATCATGCAATAGATATGGTATTTCAGCTAATATTTATGTTTTTTGTGTGTCTTAATCCTATTTATAACTGCATTCATTACAAAATACCTTGGGAATTTGTACAAAATAAGTAGGATAAAGCACCGAACATTTTAATTTTCACCTAAAGATATAAATTATATTGTATTTCAATATGCAGTTTCCATAATTTTGCTTTGTGTGAGATAAATTTAAATGTATGTAATCACTTTCCTTTGATTACAATTCCTTGACAAATCTGTACAATTAATTTCCTCAGCTTTAACTGATGCCTCCTCCAGATCCATTTAATATTTAATAAAGACTCAGGTTTTAATCTCTTGAATCTTTACTCTTTCTTAAGAAAGACCGACAAAGTTACTCTGGCTAGAACAATGGCATCAGCACTAGTCTAGCACTTTGGAATCATGCTGCTGTTCCCAGCCAGACTGAAAGAGGTAATAGGACAGGCCAAGATTGAGAACCCACCTACCAGCCCGGTCAGACTCACTAATAAGAAACTCCTTTTTCATTTGGGAAACAGAAGTAGACCTCTCTCTGTTTACTAGTCTCTTAGATTTTGCAGTAAATCTCTAGATTTCTGGCTGAATTAGTCAGAGAAGCTCATTGAAGCCAAAGAGTTTTAGTGTTTAGGAATAAGAACATCTGACAGTGGGAAAAGAGGGGAGATAGGAGCTAATATGTACTTTTTTTTTTTTTTTTTGAGATGGAGTTTCATTCTGTCGCCCAGGCTGGAGTGCAGAGTGCAGTAGCGAAATCTTGGCTCACTGCAACATCCACCTCCTGGGCTCAAGCGATTCTCCTGCCTCAGCCTCTAGAGTAGCTGGGACCACAGGTGCCCACCACCGTGCCTGGCTAATTAAATATGCAAATTTTTGAACTAGGGCTCAGTTTGTTTGTGCATTCTTTAATCTAAAACAGCCATTATTTTTTGCCTTTGCTAGTTGTATTAGAGTTCTCCAGAGAAACAGAACCAGTAGGGTATGTGTGTGTTTGTGTGTGTATAATAAATACAGCATAAAGACATATGAGAAAAGATTTTTTAGGGAAACAGCTCACAAAATTATAGAGACTGAGAAGGCCAATGATTGGCCATCTGCAAGCTGGAGGGCCAGGGAAGCTGGTAGTAGGGCTCAGTCCAAGTCTGAAGGTCTCAGAACCAGAGAAACCAATGATGTAACTCTCACTGCACGGCCAAAAGCCTGAGAACATGGGGCTGAGAGGGTACGCTGATTTAAGTCCTGGAGTCCAAAGGAATGTGGAGTTCTAATGCTTAAAGGCAGGAGAAAAAGGGTGTCCCGGCTCCAAAAGAGAGAGAAAGAAAATATTCCTTTCTTCTTTGTTCTATCTGGGCCTCAGCCAATTGGATAGTGTCCACTGAAATTGGGTGAGGGCAGATCTTCCTTACTTAGTCTACTGATTCAAATGTCAGTCTCTTCTGGAAATACTCTCACAGACACAACACAGAAGTAATGCGTTATCAGCTGTCTGGGCATCCCTTAATCCAGTTGACACCCAAAATTAACCATCACACTGATTGACTCTCAGAGATAAAATGTTTGAATTTTCATAAGTACACTTGATTTTTAAAATGGCAACCCACGTTCTGTGTCAAGAGCTTTAACTTACTTTTCTCATAAGAGAAATTTGTTTATGCTCTAGACAAATTATTGGGTCCAGGAGTTAGTCTACTATTTTATTGAGTGCCTATTATATGTCAAGCATTATTAGGCACTGTGTGGGTGGAGGGAGAAGGTGGACAGGGGAGGAAAATTTGTTTTTACTTTAGACATGTTTTTGGGTCCAGGAGTTAGTCTACTATCTTATTGAGTACCTATTGTATATTAAGCATTATTAGGCACTGTGTGGGTGGAGGGAGAAGTTGGAGAGGTGAAGATAAAAAATTACCAAGACTTAGTTCCTAGATCCAAATATCTATTAGTAGGTGAAACAGTTGCATCTATTAATATATTAAGAATTTTCGTTCTTGTGAAACTTAGTTTGAGGCCACTAGAGAAAATAGTTTTGTTATGTTTTAGGTGATTAGATAGTACTTTACTTACAGTATTTAGAGATTCAACAGTTCCGGAGCACCTTAAACATTACGAGTCTCACTGGCCACCATAGTGGAGCGAGAAATGGTCTTCGCTTTGAGTTTGCGGTACAGCTGGCCATCTGTATCTGCATTCGTGGATATGGAACCTGCAGATATGGTGGGCCTACTTTTTCTGTCACTGATTGGTTGAGTATCTGTAAATTTTGGTATCTGTGGGGGGTCCTCAGACCAATCCCTTGCGGATAGACAGCAAATTGTATGTGGATGCCTTTAAGAGTACTTGCTTTGGAGTAAAACAGATTATTGGATTTGAATCTCAGATCTACAATTTATCAGCTGATGTGACCTTGGATGAATTATTTAATTTCTCTATACCTGGAATTCTCATTTATAAAAATGGTTTAATAGCAATATTACATTGGCGTAATTTGTGAATTATATACATAAATACATCTATAAGCATTAACTTAGTGCCTGGTACAGGTAAGCAATCAATAAAGGTAAGTTATTACTATTATTATTACATTTGCCCTAGGGAGCTAGACCCATAGGGAAAGGACTTGAAAACAGAAAATAACATACAAATGATAATATACCAGTGAATATCACGGGAAGAGCTATATACTTTGGAGTGATAAAACAACCTCCAATCAAATCCAAAACAAGTTTCCATTACTCCCAAACCCTATTGCATAGTCTCAAGTGGGTGTACAGATTATTCCAGGCCCTCAGTCTAAACCCATAAATTTCTTGGAATTCAGCACTTGAAATCCAAAAGTAAACAATAGATTGAGCAAGGTCCTAGACAGAAAAGGCAGTTTTTGTGGCAGGGCCTGGTTTATACTTAAGTGATTACAAATTTTCCTTGACAGCCTGTAGTGGGAGTGGCTCTCCTGCAGAATTCCAAGGGAAATATTCTCTGGACAGTCCTTATTTGCCTTTAGAGTAGGCCACTACCTACAGAGTTTAATTTTTGAGAAAGCTGCTTCAGGCTTTATTTTCCCAGATGTCTGATGTCTAAAATCTTAACAGGCTATTTATTTTAGTGATTTTTTTTTCTTCCCCAGCTGTAAGGCAAAAATCCCTTGTGGGGAGAGGAAAGTCAAGGTTCAATGCTTTGCTGGCCCACTCTTACTCTCCTCCTCACTGTAGTGAAGCTGCTACCTGCATACCCCAACCCTTGAATCTAGACTGTTTTGTTTGTGTCTCTGCTTCTTGTGGCTGTATCTGGTTCCTACTCTTGGTCATAAATTCCTCCAGGGCAGGAATTATGTCAAAAGACTTTGCAGTATATTGGTTCACCTTTACCCTCATTACCTCTGCAATGATTTGAATGTCCCCTTCAAAATTCAAGTTGAAATTTGTCATTGTAATAGTATGAAGAGGTGGGACCTTTAGGAAATGATTAGGTCATGAATGAGTTAATTCCATTATCACAGGAGGGTTAGTCATTTCAGGAGTCAATTGGGCTCACATACCCACCCCAGTGTGAGCCCCTCCATCATGTTTTGACACAACAATGCCCTCTGTCTTGGACTTCCCAGGCTTCAAAACTACGAGCCAAGCAAATCTCTTTTTCTTTATAAATCTACCAGTCTGTGGTATTTGGTTATAGCAGCAGAAAATTGACCAAGACAACCCCTTACCATAAACCTGTGTAGCAAATGCAACATCAAAAGTAGGTGAATAGTAAATAGTAAATTATTGTTGTTGATTTCTATGATCTGGTTTCTCTTCCCACAATCCTTACTGGTGTTCTCTAGTACTTTTTCAGGGCCATAAATTGTGAAGGAGACTGTGATTGTAGTAGACAATTCTAGGCCTTCTGGAACCATCACGAAAGGCAACATACGACTGTGCTAATCAAAAAGGAAAAAAAAAAATCCCTAAACAATCTCGGAAATTGATCTTTCGTGGCCCAAAATCTCAGATATAGAAGATTAGATTTACTAAATTTAGAAAGAGTTCTGATTTTGTTTTTTTCCCCCCAATCACAAAAATTATCCAGTAAAATCTATGCTCACTTTGGGTAGATTTGCAACAAGGCACGTTCACAGGTTATTTCAATAACTTGCTAGGCTGTTCAGTACTCAGAGTCCCTGGAAATAAGTCATTAGCAGTGGAAAACTGATTTTTAGAATTTTCTAAAACAAATCCATGGGGTTTTGATCTGCTAAACTCGAATGTAGACAACAGCAGCCTTATTTCCCTACTATTATTTATTTATTTTTTTGAGACGGAGTCTAGCTCTGTCGCCCAGGTTGGAGTGCAGTGGCGCGATCTCAGCTCACTGCAAGCTCCACCTCCCGTGTTCACGCCATTCTCCTGCCTCAGCCTCCCGAGTAGCTGGGACTACAGGCGCCCGCCACCACGCCCAGCTAATTTTTTGAAGTTTTTAGTAGACACAGGGCTTAACCGTGTTAGCCAGGATGGTCTCGATCTCCTGACCTCGTGATCCGTCCGCCTCGGCCTCCCAAAGTGCTGGGATTACAGGCGTGAGCCACCGCGCCCGGCCTTCCCTACTTTCATAACCTAATTTACTTCGCTGTATCTGTGGGCTTAAGAGTTTAATGTGCTCGGTTAAAAAACACATTTAAAAAAAGTCATTTTTCATTTCTACGAACCAGCCCCACCCCGGCGCTTCTCGGGATCCTCACTCCAGCCCCGCCTCCGTCCAGCCTGGCTCCGCCCCGCCCCAGTAGTGCCGCGCCTTGGCAGCCTGCGGTTAACTTGGTCCGGAAGAAGCGAGGCGGACCTTCCGGCGTTTGAAAAACTTCCGGCGGGAACCGGAAGGTGCGGTGGCACACACGGAATCCCGGGTCTTCTGACGTGCCGGGCGGGAAGGTGAGCTGTGCGTGCGCCTTGGCGGTCGTCTTGCGGGTTCTCAAGAGCCCGGCGCCCGGGCTCCGGTATCTTTGGGACCATTAAAAAAGTTCTGAGCGCTCATTTGGGCAATAACACCCCTTTTTTAAAAGTGAGAAGTTCATTGCATCTTACTGTCAGCGGTCTCTTACAGCCTACCACCCGAAAACCCCTCCTAGCTACCTCGTGACACCTCCTTTCAGCCAAATTGCTGCAGCTTTTAGCGCCTAACAGACATGGAAAAGCCTGGGCAAACCTGAGTTTTTTTTTTTTTTGAGACGGAGTGTCGCTCTCGCCCAGGCTGGAGTGCAGTGGCGCGATCTCGGCTCACTGCAAGCTCCGCCTCCCGGGTTCACGCCGTTCTCCTGCCTCAGCCTCCCGAGTAGCTGGGACTACAGGCGCCCGCCACCACGCCCGGCTAATTTACGTGGATTGTTTTTGTACCTAAAATTATCGGAGGTTGGAGAGGAAGCACCCTTTTCACGGTCATGGTGGCCCTGTCTGAATCAACTGCACCTTCTGTCGTGCGCCTGGCGTCTAGGAGGCGCTCAGTAACCGGAGGAAAGGAATGAATTGGCAACTCTGTAGGCAACTTTCCTCGAACCCCTCACGTGACATGTCATTAACATAATGTGTGTGGAATGGGAAACCAGACTAGTCTCGGTATTCCAGGCACAGGGCTATAGTCCTTTGCCACATATCTTTCCCCTTTGAGTAAACTGTTTAACCTCATTGGGTCTCAGGTTTCTGAATATAGCAGGACTATCTGATGTCAGAGGTTCTTTCAGCTCTAGTATTTTGTTTTTGTGACTTGGGAATCTGCTAATATTGAAGCACTCTGTTGATCCTTCAGGGAAACTTGTTTAGGTGCCACTTAAGAAATCATCCTCTTTTGTTCGCCTTCTTGAATTAAAATTTTTTTTCCCAATTGTGATTTAGTATTCGTTCGTGTACACGTCCTTTTGCCCCATACTCCTGATTTTCAGTCGTCCTAGTTTAGTGGCTCTTCCCTTAGTAACATCATAGCAACCTCCAAATTATTGATTTGGAATATGCTCATGTGCCCACAGTGATTAAGATAGTTTGAAAGGAGGGAAAAATCCCGTCACTGAAGAATAGGAATGTTCTTATGTGCCATCATTTCTTCAGAAAGAGATGAGTGCAATGTGTGGCATTGCCTAAGAGTGGTGGAAAATAAATGTATATTCCTCTGTAGAGACCGTATTTGTACATATTATGTTCATTTAATAGTTGTAGGGCATCTGTTAAGTGCTGGGCTCTGTGATATGGAAGTGCATAAGTCACATGCATTTCCTTCTTTCATGGTATTTACTCTCTTGACAGCAATGCGGGCAATAAACAAGTAAAATAAAAGAATAATTATAGATTATGTTATAACCTACTACTGTATACAGGAAGTAAATAGGCTCCTTTTAAAATATAACTGAGAAACCTATTTTAGGCCTAAAACGTTAAGATCTAAGGGACGCAAGGAGCCAGCCAATTGACAAGCAGGGGGAAGAATACTCCAGGCAGAGAGAACCTGAGGTGGGAAAGAATGCTGTGACAAGAGCTGAGGAGCTCCAGCAAGTAGTAAAGGTGGTTAGAAAGGTGGGCAAGCTCCGGCCAACAGGGCCTTTTGGAAGGCAGTCATAAAAAATGTGGCTTGATTCTAAGTGAAGGATGGGGTGGGAAGTAATTCGGTGTTTCTAAAGCATTTTCTAAGTGATCTTGAGTTGATAAGTGGAGAATGAGTTGCAAGGGCAAGAGTGGAAGCAGGGAGGGCAGTTAAGAGGCTAGTGTAGTAGTTCAGGTGAGGGAGATTGAGGACTGAAGGCGCACTGAAGATTGTGGAGATTCAGTACATATTTTGGAGGAAGATCTTATATGACTTACTAATAGTCTGGATATAGGAGATGAAAGAAAAAAAGATTTGCAACATTTTGACTTAGCAAATGGAACTTCAGAGAATGATAATATGTTCATTTTCTTGATTATAGTGATGTGTTTACATATGTCAAAACTTACCAAATTTGAACACTTTAAACATGTGCAGTGTATTGCATGTCAGTTATATGTCAATGAAGCTGTTAAAAAATTTTCTGGCCAGGCGCTGTGGCTCACACTTGTAATCCCAGCACTTCGGGAGGCCGAGGCAGGCAGATCACCTGAGGTCAGGAATTTGAGACCAGCCTGGCCAATGTGAGGAACCCTGTCTCTACTAAAAATGCAAAAATTAGCTGGGTGTGGTGGTGCATGCCTCTAATCCCGGTTACTCAGGAGGCTAAGGCAGGAGGATTGCTTGAACCCAGAAGGCGGGGATTGCAGTGAGCTGAGATCACTCCAGGCTAGGTGACAGAATGAGACCGTCTCAAAAAAAATATTTTTTTTAAGGTTCTGGCTTAGCAAGTAGGTGGATGCCACTTATTGAGATGGGAAGGACTGCAATAGGAACAGGTTTTAGAGCAAGAAATGGTCATCAAGAGTTCCATTGTGGATGTGTTAAGTTTAGTTAACTGTGAGACATCTAAATAGTTTCAGAGACAGGCAGTTGTTATGGAAATCTGAATGTTAAAGGCAAGGTTTGGGATGGAGGGATTAGGATTGTTAATAAGTAGGTGACATCGGTGTGTAATACTGTGGAGATGGATGAGGTTTTGGTTAATCTAACAGGTTTTATGATACAAAGTAAGAGGACATGGGAATAGTGGAGATGGAGAAACAGGCCTCAAGAATATTGGTGTTTAAACTGGAGAATACATACTCCTGGGGTTGTACCTCTCATAGGTAGTTTTAAAGACATAATTTCCAGGTCTTCAGCTTTTGTATGTATTCTTTCTAAATCTGATATGCTTGAAATTGGCTTGTGTGTTCATGCAGATTCTGCTTTCCCACCTTTCCTTTTACATTCATATTTTTTCCATTTGTGAAAAGAAATATTACAACTTACTCATCTTTCCATGGTATATTGCTTTCAGGGTGCCTAATAAAGAGGCAGTTGGAAATATTTGATTCAGGGGAGCCTTCTTTAAGGATAATGGTTAAGCAAAAGCATAAGCCTGCCAAGAGTTTGCCTGTCCCTATTTTAAACACATTTCTGTTAAGGCTGAAGTGTGGAGATAGAATTGGTATATGGTAGTCTGTGTGGGAATGTTCTGAATTCAGGCATATTGTAGAATGTGGTGGTAAGAGTGATTGTAAGGTGATCTGGGCAGGTGGGTTTGATGGGAAGCTTAGCACTTTCAAGTTTTTACTCTTGGATGGGTTAGATTGTCCAGAGAAAAGCGTTCCCATTCTTCTCCCTAGAGGGCCGTATTTTGGGATCTTAGTGGCAGAAGACTAGGGTTCTCTGCCTTTAGCATTCAGTCTGTATGGTCCCCATGCCCACAGTCTAGAGACTGTTTCATTAGTACCTTCTCCAGAGAATAAAGTTACAGACTTTTTCCTGGGGCAGTTGCCTAATAGAAAGAAGTGAGGTAGGACACCTAGAGCTATTCCTTTGTCAGTTTACACACAGCCCTAACCCCTTTCACCTTTTAGTTCCAAAGGTATCAACTACTGCTTCATGTGAATTTTTTTGTTTTATTTTTTGAGAATACTGCAGGGTAAATTGGCTTGGTTTCTCAAATGCCCCCACTACTGGCTTGGGATTTTAATGTTTATGTGTTGCAATCTGTTAGTCTTTTTGGTTTTGGAATTTGAGAAGTAATATTTAGGAAAACCTCCATTTCCCCATCCCCACTCAAGAGTATGAAAAGAATCACCTTTGTTTCTTGGTTCTTTTGTAGTTTTATTTTGTACATTTTAAACTATTAGTTATTAGGGAATAAATTTTTGTTAATGGCGTGGAGGTAGGAATTAAACTCCTTTTTTTCTTCTAGAGGAATAGCTAGGTGTCTCAATACCATTTATTGAATAATCAATTTTTGCCCTGCCCTGATGTGAAATACCACCCTTGTCATACACTAACTTCCTTCATTCTTATTTTGTTGTGGCAAGATACACATAATATAGAAATCACAATTATCTGGTCTTTCATGATCAATGTCTAAAAAGTGCTAATTTGAGAAAAGATGACCTTTATAACCTAATATGCCAAAGAGAGAGTGAAGGGAAAGATGGAAGATTATCCTGTCTACTTCCTGCAGACTGCTTTCCTGTTGTTCTGTTGGTTCCCTCTGAGCACTGTTTTGCCCAATCATTGTGTACTTACTGGACTGAGTTGAGCTATAGCTGCTGGGAGAACATACTCCCTTTTGTGACAACCCTTTAGTATTTCCATGAGAGATTACTTCCTCTTCTAAGTGGATGTTAGAACCAGAGGCATTATAACATATGACTGGGTCAGAAACTTGTTTGAAGGGTTCCAAACAGAGTCTAGTGCAGTCCTTATGGTTTGGCATACATTCTTTAGATAATTAATCTTAATAGCTAAAGTAATTTTATTTACTTTCCTGTATTATGTGATGTGTCTGGTTAGTTGTCTTAACTTTTTTTTACAGCTTGGCCTTCGAATTTGGTAAACAGTTTTTAGTCACTTAGTGATTAATCATTTTATTTAAGTTTAATGAGCTTTTATTATAAGGGAATGGTTATCTTGTTTTAAGAATAACCTGGCTGCTTACTTAGTCAATCAGCATCATTGATTTCATTGCTGACTTTGTAGAGAGACCTCTACTTTATGCATTAAGAATATATAGAATAGGCCGGGCACGGTGACTCATGCCTGTAATCCCAGCACTTTGGGAGGCCAAGGTGTGCAGATCACCTGAGGTTGGGAGTTCGAGACCAGCCTGACCAACACGGAGAAACCCTGTCTCTACTAAAAATACAAAATTAGCCGGGTGTGGTGGCGCATGCCTGTAATCCCAGCTACTAGGGAGGCTGAGGCAGGAGAATCGCTTGAACCCAGGAGGTGGACCTTGCGGTGAGCCGAGATCGTGCTATCGCACTCCAGCCTGGGCAGCAAGAGCGAAACTCTGTCTCAAAAAATAAAAAAAAGAATACATAGAAGAGGAAAAAAAGTTTCTGTCTTTGAGATACAGTTTAATAAAGGACTTTATAAGTGGCTGCCTGATAGTATTATCATAAAATAACACAGAATACTTAAGCACACAATTCTTAAAAAATGAAGCGCACAACATTTTTCAAAAGATGGCCCATACTCTTAAGGCTTTTAAATCATTGGAAGACTGTTAGCTCCTCTCTCTCTCTCTTTTTTTTTTTTTTTTGAGACTGAGTCTTACTCTGTCGCCCAGGCTGGAGTGCAGTGGTACAACCTCAGCTCACTGCAACCTCCACCTCCCAGGTTCAAACGATTCTCCTGCCTCAGCCTCCCGAGTAGCTGGGATTTCAGGCGCCCACCACCATGCCTGGCTAATTTTTTATTTTTAGTAGAGACTGAGTTTCACCATGTTGGCCAGGTCGGTCTCGAACTCCTGACTTCAGGTGATCCACCCTCCTTGTACTCCCAAAGTGCTGGGATTACAGGCATGAGCCATCATGCCCAACCAGCGACTCTTTTAATTGACAGCTACATAGCAGGGGAAACTGTTGTTTGGGCTTGTGAATAAACATCATTGTTTTTGTTTTTTTCTATGAAGTGTTAGTTTTGAATGACCCATTATTTGTAGCCAGTAATCAGAATATTCAAGTGTTGCTGATTTTATGTTCTGTTTCTTCTAGATGTCATCATTGCCAAGAAGAGCAAAAGTACAGGTCCAGGGTGTGCTACCGAAAGATGAATTTTCTTCATTCTCTGAGTTGTAAGCGTACTGGTTTAATATGTGGGTAGGGGAATGATGAATATTTTAGTAAGGAGTAATGCATTCTGTCACTTTCTAACTCCTTAAGTGATGTGGGTAGAAAAAACTGTTTTTTATTCATTCATGCAACAAATATTTGTTGAACTTGTGCTGTATTCCAGGTTCTGTCTAGTGTTGCTAATAAAGTATTAAAAGGAGAGAGAAAGTAACCAACTAAATATATAACATAATATTTACACTAGAATGTAAGCTCCATGAGCGCACAGAGTTTTATCTATTGCTTTAGAGCAGGATTTTTCAGCCTCTGCACTACTGACATTGTGTGCAAGATAATTCTTTGTTGTAGGGGCTATCTTTTGGCTTGTAGGATTTTTAGCAGCATCGTTGGCCTCTACCCATTGGATGCCAATAGCTTCCTGCCCAGTTATAACAATTAAATATGTCTCCAGACATTGCTAGATATCCCCAGTTGAGAATCTCTGCTTTAGAATGTCATATTAGGTGCTCTGAAGATATTTGTTAAGTAAATGACTGACAATATTTATGGTAATAAGTACTATAATGAAAAATAAAACAGGGCAGGGGATAGAGAGCATAATGAGTGGTTGCAGTCAGGGGGCGTTTTGGATAGAGTAGTCAGAAAGTTTGGAAGATGTGGCAAGAGATCTAGATGAGATTTGGGGGTGCAACTTGCAAAGATCTTGGGGATGGGTGTTCCAAATAGAGAAAGCAGCAAGTGCAAACACCGTGAGGCAGGAGTATGTTTGGTGTGTTGAGGGAACAGCAAGAAGACCAGCAAGAAGACCAGTGTGGCCAGTCTAGAGACATGAGGCAGAGAGTGGTAAGACATGAGATTGTAATGAGTAGGATCTGGCTCTAATAGGCTTAGATCTTTCTCCTTAGTCCCTTTGACTTCTCTTGTCACCAACCTCTAAATTTTGGAATCCCTCAAGGCTTAATTCTAAGCGCCCCCCCCCCATACCCTCTCCCCTCCCTGTTGGTAGCTGATCTTATCTTATGACTTAATATAAAAATCTCAATTTTATACAGTATCTCCAACTTGATCTTCCCTGGTATTAGATTTTTATTTGAAGTGGGTTGGGAGGACACTGGAGGGTTTTGGGTAGGGATGTTACGTGGCCTGGTTTATATTTGTAAAATATTCTGGTTTTTTGGTGGAGAATAGACTATAGGGGCAAAACTGGAAGTAGGGGAAATGACTTAAGGAGATTATTATAGAAGCTTAGGGTTCTAGACATGAAAGTGATGAGAAATGGTCTAATTTGGGATATATTTTGAAGGTAGAGTGGACAGGACATGGTGCTGGATTGGATTTGGGTTATGAAAGAATGACAGACATTTTGGAAAGACTGGAAGAGGAACAGGTGTGAGAGTGGTGGAATCAGGAATTCTGTTTTGGACTTGGTGAGTTTGATGTGATTGCTGGACATTCAGGTGAAAGTGGATATACAAGTCTTGAGCTCAAGGAGGGAAGGTGAGGTTGGAGATACTATATAAAATTGAGATTCCCAGCTGGGTGCGGTGGCTCACACCTGTAATCGCAGTGCTTTGGGAGGCCAAGTCAGGCTGATCACTTGAGGCCAGGAGTTTGAGACTAGCCTGGCCATCATAGTGAAACCCATCTTTACTGAAAATACAAAAATTAGCCAGGCGTGGTAGCGCATGCCTGTAATCCTAGCTACTTGGGAGACTGAGACATGAGAATCACTTGAACCCAGGAGGTGGAGGTTGTAGTGAGCCGAGGTCCCGTTACTGCACTCCAGCCTGGGTGACAGAGGGAGACTCTGTCTCTAAATAAATAAATAAAAATAAAATAGAGATTCCTGTATTGAGAAAATAAAAGATTAGCTGGCAAGAGAGCATAGAGGGAGGAGAGGGCTGAGGGCTAAGCCTCGAGGGATTCCAATGTTTAGAAATTAGGGAGAAGAGGAGTCAAAAGGACTAAAGAGAAACTGCCAAGAAGTAGTATGAAAACCAAGGGGAGGGGTTCCTGTATATAAGGGATGTGCTCTAAGGGGTGAGTGCCAGATGCTCCTGAGAGCTCAGGTGATAGGGAAGGAGAGTTGACTGGCTGCCTTAGAACTGCTTCATGTATCTGTGCTTGTGTTTTCTTCATAATAACTAAAGGGCTTGAATCTTGGTGATATTCCTCTGTGAAATAGGGTTAGTCAGTAATCCTGGTTGATAGGTGATGAGACTAAGGAGGGAAGAAGTCATCCTGCTCAGTTTGATGATAGTATGAGGAATGGAACCCTAGTTTTCTAGTTCATTGGTTTTCTAATTATAGTTTCTTTCAGTTCCATTGCTATTATGTTATTCTGATGATTCCTGTTTTTTGTTTGATTATTCGTTTGTTTTTGCTTACCAGGCTTAGTGTCACCTCTGAAGAGAACACCAGTAGTTTGACCTATCATGATTATTCTCTTCTAGAGCATAATTCCAGTTAGGTTTTTGTCCCCAGGAAGAACTTAACATTAAAAAACCCAGACCTCCCTATTCACTCATCTCAGTAAAGGAAGTCTCACTAATATTGACCTTTTATATCAGAGTAGAAATGAATGGAATTAACTGGGTTGGCAGGAGCATGATGGTCCTTTAACAGAGTTCCCATGGCTGCTTTTTCTCTGCTCTTGCTGTGAGTTTGATTCTTGGTTGTTAGAAAAGTACCATAGTTGCACCTGATCCAATCTAATCAGGAAAGAAATCCATTCTGTGAAAGGAAAAAAGGGTTAATTAAAGCAGTTGGAATGGTCTTGGTGCTGGCTTTTAATGTAATTTAGGGTGTTTCCTAGAACCATTTCTCAATCCTTTCATTGATTTGAATAACTTAATACAATTTAAATGAATCTGATTAGTAGTTGGAAACTTATTTAAGTGCTTTTCACTGTTAAAATTGAAAAGCTCACATTGACTATGGTTTGACATGACCCAGTAAATTACTTAAGGTAATAAATGATTTTTTATGTCTTGAATGAATGTGTGTATGTGTTTGTCAGTTAGGTGAGAAGGGAATGGAGAGACAGAGCTGTGATTTACAGCACACTGGGGTATTTTTACACTGGTCTGTCATCAACTCTGTTGGTTCAATTCTTAGCAATAACTGTTCACAGCCTGTACTCAATCACTCCATTTTATATTAAACACCTCCTACTTTATCATTTTTTCAAGAATCATGCATCTCTTTCTTACCTTTGACATTTGCTTTTATTTTCCTGGAGATTATTTTGTTGATTTACTTCTAGATCATCTGCCTCTGAAGAAGATGACAAGGAAGATAGTGCCTGGGAGCCCCAAAAGAAAGTTCCCAGAAGCCGTAAGCAGCCCCCTCCCAAGGAATCCAAACCAAAGAGGATGCCTCGGGTGAAGAAGAATACCCCACAGATCAGTGATGGCTCAGAAGTCGTTGTTAAGGAGGAGCTGGTAGGTGCTATAGCTGGATGGAGGGAACTCTGTGGTGTCTTCCTGATTGGTGATGTTACTTTCTTATTCTACAGAGTAGGACAAGGCATGTAAATGACAAAAACTGCCAGCAATGGCATCCCCTACCATGGGTCTTAATTTTGGGGTCTTTACTGTGTTTCTGTGTCTATTCCCTTTTCCCTCTCCTAGGAGTTGGACTGGGTGTGGTAGTGCTGTTAATGATGGTGGCATTAGCAAATAGTTGAGTGCTTACCATTAGCCAGGCAATGTGCTCAGCATTTTATTTAAATGATCTTACTTAATCTTTATAACAACCATTGAGGCAAGTGCTTTTATGCTGATTTTATAGATGAGAAGGCTGAAGAAAGAGATGTTAAGTGACTTGCTCATGGTGTACAGATAGTAAGTGATGGAACTGGGTTTCTAAGTTAGGAACATGATTTTTTCAGCGTTTTGGGAACAGATATATCTCTCTTGGGTGTTTTTACCTCAGCTGTGTTCACAAGAGAGATAAATACAGCCAGAGTGCTGGTTTAATAATTAATAGTTTAAAATAATAATCTTAAAGATGTGAAATTCTTATGGCCAGCATTTTGCTCTCCTTGGAGGCTAATCTAAATAGGGAATTAAATAGTAATCAGAAATTTACTTGATGAGCATGGACTCAGAATAGGATGATGAATACATCCATTCATTTGAGTTTATTGAATGTCTGCTCTGGTTTAGGCACTGTGCTTGTCACAATGACAATTGAACGTTTTAATAGCTTGAAGCTGAGACAGTATGAAGTATCCACCTTAGAGCAGGGCTCTCATACTGTTGGGGTGAAAATACTCAAAATTTGTTTGTGAAGCTTTCCTCTCTTTCTTGTGTTATTTAAAAAAACGCTGATCATATTTGCTTTCTGCAGTTCTTTTTCTATTCCTCTGTGGCTGACAACACCCTTTATGATTGAAACTTTCTTTAGATATGTCAATTCATTTGATTAGGTTATCAACTCTTTTAGGCCTGGAAGTTATTTTATCTTTATATCTCTGCTCTGATCCATTCTATTTTGGGCAAAAAATTTAATACTCAGAGGGCTCTGTAATGTTCATTATTTTCAAGTTCAGTTGGTGGTGGTGGTGGTAAGTTGGCATTGGGGTGGAGGTGCTCTTTATTGTAGTTCTAAATATTCTTAATAGTGACTCTGGAAAAAATACTTGATAGAAGAGAAGACAGAATTTTGACTGAAATTTGGTTTGGGAACTGTTCATGTTTGTGCCATCTGCATCACTTAGGTAATGGAAAACAGACCAGCTTAGGGGTAGGGTCTTTGTCTTATTTACACTATCCCCAGTGCCAAGATGGGTGCCAAGTCTCATTTCTTCACACTTGAGCTGTCACTTGGATTGGGGGGCAGTGGCGTTGCAGAGTGTAGTCTCTAGACACCTACACCTACACCTCTAGACACCTCTGTGGGCTGCTGTGAGGACTCTTGTTAAGGAAAAGTGCCTGACATTAGCCTGCTGTCATTCTGTGTTCTATCCTCTACTCTTCAGCAGAAATTGGTGGCATGTGTTGCCTGTTGAGTTGTATGAGCGAATGAGTGTTACTTTTCTCCCTGCTGAGTGGTTGACTTTGATAGCAAGTGTTAATCTTGGTTTTCTGGCATGTGCAGACCTATCTTTTACTCATTTTTAAAAATTAAACTGCTTATTTCTAAATAGACATGCAATGGCAAGAAATAATAGAAGAATTCCATGTATTCTTTATCCATTTTTTCCCGAATGGTAGGATCTTGCAAATCTATGGTAAGATATCACAACCAAGATACTGACATTGATAAAATTCCCTGATCTTATTTAGATTGCTCTAGTTTTACTTGTATTCATTCATGTGTATGTATATGTATGTACTTGGTTCTATGCGATTTTATCACACATGTAGGTTTGTGTATCTACCATGACAGAACAGTTCCATTACCACAAGGATGCCTGGTGTTGCCCTTTTATAGCCACACCCACCTCCCTGCATCATCCCTGACCCTTGCCAACCTCTAATCTGTTTAGGAATGTTATATAAATGTATTCATATAGTATATAACTTTGAGATTTTTTTTCCCCACTCAACATAATTTGCTTGAGATTCTTCCAAGTTATTGTGTGTATCAATAATTTGTTCACTTTTATTTGTGATTAATATTCCCTGGACATTGCTTTTTATCTTCTAATTCTCATATGTTCTCTTTGTGGTTTGATAGAATAGCTCTGTGGCTATTGCTGACACTGCTTTGGAAGACAGAAAAAATAAATTGGATACCGTACAGACTCTGAAAACAGCCAAGACAAAACGAAAATGTTCAGCTCGGCCACATGCAGCTCAAAGGACCAAAAAACTGAAAGTTGATGAAGAAACCAGCAAAGCCAGCAACTTAGAGGGTGAGAGTAATAGTTCAGAGACACCATCCACAAGCACTATGTGGGGAGGTACATGCAAGAAGGAAGAGAATGAAGATGACTTTACATTTGGTCAGTCCCCTTTAAAGAAAATGAAGACTGAAACATGTCCTCAGGGGCAGCCTGTCAAGTTTCCAGCAAATGCCAATAATATTAAAGAGGAGGTGGAAATGAATTGGGACATAGTACAGGTATGTGCAGCTTTTTTCTGTCACTTTTGTTTGAGTGCTTTCTTTTTGACTAGCATAGGAGTTGTACTGTCTAAGGAAGGGCTGGGGGTTTTCACTTCTCTCTACAGTTTTGCCAATGATTTCTGGAGGCTTTCCCACTTGATACTTTCTTGGGGACACTGTTTTGTGTTGTAGCTAATCATCAGTTCTTCAGCTAAGATGTGTGGCTTCACTTGGCCTTTGCCATGGTGTTTTAGTGAACATACACTATATAGACAGGCTGTACCAACTGGTCGGGCCCCCACAGGTTCTTTGTTAAGTTTTTGCTTTGAACTTGGGCTGTATTTTCCTATAAAAGCAGTGTAGGTGATTAGGTCACTGGCTGTTCATACATCTAGTTAACCCTTAGTATGATGATGTAATGTACTACAAGACCTAGCAATTTTTGAAAGGAAATTCTATAAGAATTCCAACTTGAGATGCCAGAATTATATGTCTTACTACAGGGGAAATCAGATTTCTCCCAGTTTTTTTTGGTTGGCTTTGGGGACAGTATTGGAGACCTGAAGAGTGGCTCATGAGCTTTTGTCTGTCCGAGCACACTCTGGGACCATTTTTGACTTAATTGTGGTAGTGCCTCTCAGAGTAGATGGGGGTGACTTCCCTGTCTGTTATCTGTCCCATGTGGTTCTGATGTGTACTCTTTCCCTTGCTGTGATTGTGGCTGTAGAGCCAAGGGCCTCTGCTGGATCCTGATTCCACTTCTCAATCTGGGACTGCCTGTGTGTCACCTTTGTTCTTCAGAGGAATGTCTTTGTACCTATACTGCCTTTTCTATTACCTATTAGTAAAATGTCACTGGTAATTTTTAATCATGATTTTTCTTCTCTCTGGTGCACTAAGGAATAGAATGTTGCTTTACAGGTTTTCCTCTTACCCTTGTTCCTGAATGAATAGTCCAAGGTATCTTGGAAAAACAGAGTATAATTAGGCTCCTTTCTATGCCTTCTTTCTCTTTGTTCGTTTAGACCTAGAGGACAGCGCTTTTAAAGTGTGGTCCATGGACTTCCTGCATCACATTCACCCTGAAGCCTTTCTTAAAGTTCTTGGTTCCAGACCAGGCCTACAGAGGCAGGTGGACATGTACCACTTCCCTTCTCTTTTCTTTTTCTAACACTTTTTAAGCTTATTTCCATTGTTGACATAGATCCACCTCTGGTAGTTGACAGTGTGCAGGAGGAAGTTAAGAAGTTTTAGACTGTGAAGTCTCTGGTCTTTGAGACTTGGTAATAAGTTATTCATAGTAAAGAGCTACTTATTCTATGACTCTGCTTCCCACCCTGTGTTACAGGGAAAGAGATATAGAAAGTGGCCCTGCCTTAACTTTTTGTCTCTAGGTTACAAGTAGTAGAAACTTCTTTATAATGAGCCTAAGTAGAAAAGAGTTTTTCACCAAGGACATAGGGACCTTTCAAAGAACAAAAGGGACAGAATGTGGTCAAGTCTCCCAAAGGACTTGAACTAGAAATTGGGAAACTGTGAGGACTCAGAGAAGATGCTGTTAGTTTTCTCTCTATCTGGTGTCTTATAATCACCAATTTCTGCTGCTTCTCTGCTTGTGTTATTATTTTCTGAGCAGATAAGATTTCCTTGCTTCTTTACAGAGGATAGAAAATGACAGCTCCCTAGTTTATTTGCCATTAGTTTTATTAGTTACATAGACTAACCAGTTACTTCTGTATTCCAGTTCCAATTTTTTTTTTTTTTTTTGAGACGGAGTCTCGCTCTGTTGCCCAGGCTGGAGTGCAGTGGCCGGATCTCAGCTCACTGCAAGCTCCGCCTCCCAGGTTTACGCCATTCTCCTGTCTCAGCCTCCCGAGTAGCTGGGACTACAGGCGCCTGCCACCTCGCCCGGCTAGTTTTTTGTATTTTTTTTAGTAGAGACGAGGTTTCACCGTGTTAACCAGGATGGTCTCGATCTTCTGACCTCATGATCCGCCCGTCTCGGCCTCCCAAAGTGCTGGGATTACAGGCTTGAGCCACCGCGCCCGGCCTTTTTTTTTTTTTTTTTTTTTTTGGTGAGACGGAGTCTCACTCTGTCGCCCAGGCTGGAGTACAGTGGCACAATCTTGGCTAACTGCAACCTCCGCCTCCCGGGTTCAAGCGATTCTCCTGCTTCAGCCTCCTGAGTAGCTGGAACCACAGGCATGTGCCACCATGCCTGGCTAATTTTTTGTATTTTTAGTAGAGACGGGGTTTTACCATGTTAGCCAGAATGGTCTCCATCTTCTGACCTTGTGATCTGCCCACCTCGTTCTCCCAACGTGTGAGGATTACAGGCAAGAGCCACCACGCCTGGCCTCCAGTTCCAAATTTTAAGAAGAAAGTCTGATTGGCTGAATTTGGGCCAGGTATCTACCTCTGGTCCAGTGCCTGGGGTGCTGAGGCCTCATCGTATTTTAGAAATACGGCTGCCAGAGCTCCATCTCTGTGTGTGTGTGTGTGTGTGTGTGTGTTGGGTGGGCGGGGGTGTTCTCTGAGAAAAGGCGGGCATTTCTGGGCCACCTGGAGATGTCTGCTTCAGGGTTCAGCTTTATAATGTAAATTTATAAATGTAGGTGATGATTAGCCACTGTTGGCAAAGATTTACATAGGTTTCTTTTACCATAATACCTTAAGGTGTTGATTTACAGATCTTTAATTGACAAGGGATAATAAACTTACCATTTATTTGTAGATGACTTGTTATGAGCTTGGCTCTGTACTAGGCACTTTATATTAATTTAATACATTATCATGATGGATTAGTAGATACAATGGGTTATCAAAAAATCCTTTACAGGTAGGAGTAGAATAGAAAACAGTTTCGTTTGTTCAGAGAAACCATCTTAAAGTTAATAATTACTGAGAAATTACTGAGAATTGACTCAAGGTATTTGTAGAATTTAGTTTCTAGTTTGCATCACTTCTCTAATAGGTATAACTAAAGTTGATTTCAGAGCTTTGAGAGAAGAAAATTTGTTCTGCAATTCGTTAACCTAGACTTTTAATGTTTTGTTAGGGATGAATACCTGGGTTCCCTAATGAGTTTTGTAATGTCACTAAAATAGCAGCTAAACAAAGCCTTTTGGAAAATACATTCCAAGAGAAAGGCAAGATTACTTGCTGAGTAGAATGAGGAGGGACAAGTGTATGATAAGCGATAGGTGCCCAGCTGCCAGAAGGTGAGTGACAAAGGAAAAGCAAAGAAACAAAAGTTTTATTTGTAAGCCAGTAGCAGTAATGTCCTTTGTTGTGTTGTGGGAATAGTGACTTGGAAGCAAGTTGTCTCATTTAAAGGCACAAGAACTATTTTATGGCCTTTTGCCCTCTTAGAAAATATTTTGAAAATTATAGTCATACTAGATTTTCCTTTTAATTCCAAGCAATTTTTTTCCCCTCTTCTTCCTTTTTTGAAGCGAATTTTGACAGCTGAAAGCCTATTCTCTGAGAATCTGGGCACTCCTTGCCTGTGAGCTGGGAAGTGGTTTTTGGGATGCTGCCACCTTTGCTGAGCAAGCCAATGGCAACTATTAAGCTCAGCATTTTCCTGGTAGGTTTAGGGAAATTGCCTGGGAAACTATTACGTGTGAAGTTACATGTTTGGGTTCTTTTTATTTAACCATTTGCAATTATCTTTCCTTAATTTTAACTTGAATTTTACAGACAATTCTTGTGATATATGTGGATTTCCTTTCCTATACTTTTAAAATTTCTCCGTAAACAGGAGAAACTTTGTGGGAGAGAAAGTAATTTTGTCTTAAAACTGTATTCCTGCTTGTAAACATGGTTGAGAACAGGGGTAGATGTTGGAAAAAGAGGGAACTGACAAGAATGAGAGTCAAGTAATACCAAGCCAGAAAATCAGAAAAATTCTTGAACATTTGGATATGGACCAGACTCAATGAAATACCTGTAATATGCATATTATCTGCCACAAAATGTATGTCCAAATTCTTTGGGGAAATCCTGAATAGTGTCTAGTTAGCAAGGAATGGTTAATGAAACTTAATTATATAGAAATTATTACGTATTACTAGTTGAACATGTGGAAATGTCACTTATATTTCCTTCATTTTGTGTACTATTCCCCATGGCCTTGGCCACAATAAAACTTGGTCCTCTGTTTTTTCCTTTCGAGGTGTATTTCTCAACTCTGAAAACTACAGACTTTTTTCAGGAACATCACTGTCTTGTTTGGAGAGGCAGAACTATATATAGTCAACACTTGATTTAGTTTTAGGCTTGTCAAAAGGACAAAATTACAAGTTTAGTTTAAAGATCTCAATTGGGTGTGTGATTCTAGAATCAAGCAACACCTCGTTTCATAAAATAGGATAAGTGTTCTAATGAATTGAGCAGGGGACTTGGTTTTATACATAGGACTAATGAAAGCAGAAACAACAGAAAGTGGATTACTTTCCTTGTAAGGTGGAGAGAGGGAGACAGAAAAATAGAAAAATAACAGCTGAAATGAAGTTACTTCAGTCTTTTTGTATAAGGATTAAAGTAGAGGGAACTTTATTATCATGCTCATTGAAGATTGAAATTGGCCTGTATGGGAACTTGGCTGTTATTCTTTAGATTTCTTGGAAAGTCAGATAACAACTTTGTTTTGGTTTGGTGACTAAAACTTTAGCCAGTGTGAGTCCATTTTGATTTTTAGTCTATGAACCATAGGATTTATTGGGGCCTACTGCAAGAGCTTCATCCAAAACAATGGCCTCCTATAATGTTTTAACAGACATTAGACATGAATGTATTTTGTTTCTTATTTCCTGATCAGGGGTTGGGGATCACCAGGTCTTTTGACAGAAGCAACCTACTCCTTTTCAGCCCTTTGTCCCAAACTGCAAATGTGTGATTGCGACCAGAAACAAGTTTTTGTTAAATGTATTTTGCAAATATGTTATGGATACCATGAACTGTAAGAATTGGAAGAAGTGACAGGTTTGTTTTATTCAACAATAGATGAGCTGATGGGTAGTGGGAGCCCACGGATTGCTCTAACAATCACACAGTTCCAAAATGATGAGCATTCCTGTCGTTTCCACCTGTCATCTCTGTCTTTCAGAATCTTGCCTATCTTTCAAGGGTCAACCAAAATGCTATTCCTGCAGCAGGCCTCCCTTGATTACCTCAGGGAGATCTTTTCTCTTCTTTAAAAACATGGTACCACTTATTGCCTGGCACATGCTGTTTTATTTTTACTTATTTGCATTAATATTTTATCTTCCCTTCTAGATTGCTAACTTCTTCATGGGCAGCCTCATGAAGGCCTCTCAAGAGGGAAGTGGTTAGACCTTTACCTGTAGGTAGCTAAGAGTCGTTGGAGCTTAAGTTCAAACAAAAGAAAAAAAATAAGGGACTTGATTACATTTGTATTTTAGAAATATAATCTGTAGTAATGCAGATGGGATGGGTGGGAGGCATAGACAACAATAAAAACCTACTATGAGTTCAGATAAAAGATGCTATTAGTGGAAACAGAGCTTGATGGGGGAGGGAACAGACATTTTAGAAGTTCTGTTTGCCTCCTTAGTGACAGAGTAGAGGGATGTGATAGAGAATATACAGTGATGCTTAGGCCATTGATTAGAATGCTTTTGATTACAATAAGAGAAAACTATCTCAAACTAGTTTAAGCAATAAAGGAGATTTATTAATCTACGTAACAGGAAAATTTCGGTCAGTTCACTGAAACAATCTACTATTCTCTTAGCACTACCATCCTCATAACAATAAAATGGCTACAACTTTGAATTTCTACCTCTACAAACTATTTCTTCAGAGGAAGAAATTGTACCTGGGTCCAGAGTTCCAGCCCAAATCTTAAACTTCATGCTGATTGGGCTAATCTCTCTGGCCAGGGCAATGCAGCACTCAGGCTGTTAATTCTGAAAACAGCTGGTTACTTGAGCCACGTGCTGTGGAGCTGGAGTTAGGGTCAAGTGCTGTCAAGCCACATAGCTGCTATATAATGGAGAGAGGTGGCCACAATATTATGGGAGATTACAACAGTATCCCCTAAGGTTTCTGTGGTAGATGACATGATGTGGACTGGAATAGGAAACAGGAAAAGGTACAGGTTTGAGGGAGAAAATATAAATGAGTTGATTTTGTGAGGGTCAGGCAAGATAACAAGTAATGGGAGCATTTCTAAAGAGGGAGGAGCCTCATGAAGGCCTCTTAAGAGCAAAGAAACTGGGGTTGTTCTAGGAACTGAGAGAAGGCTATTGGGTTGGCATCTAATGATCTGGCGAAAGACTGGATAAGATGAGGGTGGAGAGAGGCTGATGTATTTTGGGTCATGGTAGGGAGTTTGGATTCCAAATGCAATGGGAAATCAGTGACAGATCTACATCCAGTATACATTTTGAAAATAACATTCTTGTTGCTTTGTGTATACTGGAATAGATGAGACTTAGAATTGGATGCAGGGAGAACAGGTAAAAGCTGTTTCATTAGTTCAGGCTAGAACTAGACTGGGGTGTGGGGCAGAAGAAATGAAGAACAGTGATAGAGTAAGGAAATATTTTGCAGTTCAAGTTGACTGGTTCTTAAGATGGATTGGATTTAAGAGTTGAAGGAGTTAGAAGAGTTAGACTCTTAGTTTTCTGGGTTGAATTGCCATTTGAATAGCATAATATGGGTAAAACCAGAGGAGAAATAAGTTTGAGAAGAAGATAATTTTGGAAATGCAAGGTTTGAGATGCCCATTAGATTTCCAAGAGAATATGTCAAAATAGGTAGCTAAATGAGTCTGGAGCTCATGTGGAAGAGAGTCAGGGATAGAAATGTGAAATTGGCGTTCTTATCGAAATTAGCATCAATCCAGGATAATGGGTGATAAGATGTAGACCTTAGGATTTAAGATGCCCCATGAATGAGATATCCTCTATAGTCTCTGGAGTTTAGCCATTTATTTCATATGTAGTCTTGAAATTCAGTCTGTTATGTATCTGGACTTGATTTTGGTAATCAGTTGATTATGATAATTCTTTAATAAATTTTCCCTGTTTTTTACCACAGTTTCTGTCAGGTCTTGGGCATTCAGGGTTGAAATAATAATACAACGTACTCCTTTTGTTCTTTACTTTGAAAGAGTTGCTTAGGTTTTTGGAAGCTACTAACATTGGATTTTGTTCTTTCTCTTTTCCAGACTGACTTTTGTAAACTTTTCTGCTTAACTGTACCTTTTGCTAAAACCCATAGACTTAAAAATAATTAAATATTTAAATAATTAATAAATCATCTTTTAATATTATTGTAAATAATTAGTATTTCAATATAATTAACATCAATTTTAATATGTGTTTAAAATAATAATTTTAAGTATTTAATTATTTATAATATTTTAAAATAAATATTTAAAATGCCTATGATTTTAAATAAATAATATTTTAAAACAAATATTTAAAAAAATAATTAATTGCCTGATGTGGTGGTTCATGTCAGTAATCTCAACATTTTGGGAGGCTGAGATGGGAGGATTGCTTGAGCCCAGGTATTGGAGACCAGCTTGGGCAACATCATAAGACCTCATCTCTACTAAAAAAAAAAAAAAAATTAGCCAGGTGTAATGGCGTGGCCTGTAGTCCCAGCTATTTGGAGGCTGAGGCTGGAGGATCACTTGAGCCTGCGAGTTCAAGGTTGCGTTGAATCACGATTGTGCCACTGCACTACAGCCTGGGTGAAAGAGTGAGACACTGTCACAAAAATATAAAAAAAAATTTAAAAAAGTAATTAATTAGTTTGAAGATGTTGTATTTTGTGCATGATACAAAATTCAAAAGATATAGAACAGTCTTCCAACTCTAACCCTCACCCAACCAATTACCTTTCTATTTCCAGATCTTGTGAATCATTTCATATTAGTTCATACAGAGCTGCCTCAGGTTCTTAAATGGTTGCATGGTGTTTAGTATGGGCATAACTTATTTTCCAGTTCTCCCATTGTAAACTTAGGTTTTTGCTTATTTTTACTCTGCTAGGAACAATTCTTCAAAAAAAATTATTATAAATAATATTATTTTCTAGAAGCATGTATATGTTGTGATAAATTCCCAGTAGTAGAATTGCTGCTGGGCCAAAGAGTTTATTTATGCATTGTAAATTTTCATAGATATTGCCTAATTGCTTACTAACAATGACTAAAAATGGCTTTCCTTTGTTCTCATGCTGACAAAGTGAGTTACCAACTCCTTGCTTTGCTACCAATATGAGAGATGAAAAGTGTATCATTGCATCATTAAAAAGTGCCCTCGTTGGCCGGGCGCGGTGGCTCAAGCCTGTAATCCCAGCACTTTCGGAGGCCGAGACGGGCGGATCACGAGGTCAGGAGATCGAGACCATCCTGGCTAACACAGTGAAACCCCGTCTCTACTAAAAAATACAAAAAACTAGCCGGGCGAGGTGGCGGGCGCCTGTAGTCCCAGCTACTCGGGAGGCTGAGGCAGGAGAATGGCGTAAACCCGGGAGGCGGAGCTTGCAGTGAGCCGAGATCCGGCCACTGCGCTCCAGCCTGGGCGACAGAGCAAGACTCTGTCTCAAAAAAAAAAAAAAAAAAAAAAGTGCCCTCGTTGAACACTGGAATTTGAATGATACAGTGGTCTGGATTAGATTTTATTGAATTCGTGAAATGACTATTTTACCATTATGATTGTCAATGGATACATGTATTTTATATGGCTTTCTTTTTTAAAAAAAACTATAGCAAATAATTTCTAAGTCACTGGAGAACATTATTTGATACTATGTTTTAAATTATACATGATATAGATGTTTAATTTTCAGCATTTTAAATCACTAAGTATCTTTAATTTGCAGGTTTTATCTGAAAGAACTAATATTGAACCTTGGGTCTGTGCCAACACCATTCGTCTATTTAATGATGATAACACAATTCCCTTCATTATACGCTATCGAAAAGAGCTCATTAATAACCTTGATGCTGATTCCTTGAGAGAAGTTCAACAAACCCTAGAAGAGCTACGGTAAGAAACCTAAGAAAGAATGAGCCTAGTGTAAGGGAAAAAGGCCAATGAGGAACAGTAAGAAAGTGAATGATGGTGTATTTGACAATTTCAATATTTTGTTTCCTTGAATTATTGTAATCTGGATATAGTCCTCTTCTGACAGAGGAAGTCAGCTCTATTTTACTTATTTAGGGGGTGTATGGAGTCCCTCTGCTGGTGTGTTTATGCATAGCTAGAGCATGTATTAGCAAAAAGGTCGTTGGCAGTAAAAGTGTGTGCCTCAGAGTTTGGCTGTCATCTTCTTTCATAGAAAAGGTTGGGCATAATGGCAAAATTAGGACTGCCAGCAAGAAACTTGAAGTACATTTTATTCTAAATCTTTTAACCATTCACATAAAACTGTCCTTTTAATTTCATAAAGTTCCTAAGTGGAGAGTTCTTTGACAGTATAGAGTTTGGTAGGAAATATGTATATTTTCTTTTCCCATACTTTTTTTTTTTTTTGACAGAGTCTCACTCTGTCGCCTGGGCTGAAGTGCAGTGGTGCAATCTCAGCTCACTACAATCTCTGCATCCCAGGCTCAGGTGACTCTCCTGCCTCAGCCTCCCAAGTAGCTGAGATTACAGGAATGTGCCACCACGCCCTGCTAATTTTGTATTTTTAGTAGAGACAGGGTTTTGCTGTGTTGGCCAGGCTGGTTTTGAACTCTTGGCCTTAAGTGATCCACCTGCCTTGGCCTCCCAAAGTGCTGGGATTATAGGCTTGAGCCACCATGCCCAGCCTTTTCCCCATACTTTTAATGGTTATGGTAATTTAACAATAATGGATTGTAAGTTTTATATGGTTACAGAATGGAAAGTACCTTTTTAAAAAAATTATGCCTCTGGACTCGCTGTTAATAACTCAGAAATATATGTACAAAGACTATAAGACTGACCATATTATTTGATAGCGTTTATTAAAACACTTCACTGCTTATGCATTTATTGCATGTCTCCTATGGGCACTGTGTTAATGCGTACATTCTTCAAGTGTACAAAAAAGATCTGATTAAAATTGGATTATCATTCTACTATGAAGCCATTTTAAAAGTATTAAGGGTAATTTTTATAACAAGCTTGACAGGCTTTCTGTTATTTTGGGGGAACTTGCATCTCACTAACTTTTCTACCTCTTTTGTTGACGTTCTCTTAGTGTCAGAAGAATTAAAATGCTAATATGTGGAAAGTTATACTTCATTGAGAGTCAGAATCAATTAGCCAATGTAAAAGTATAAATGACTAAATCAAATAGTCTCAGATGCAAATCTTCCAGAGCCAGGCTAGGATAGTCAAGCATGGGGGATGAGAATTGGAGATTACAAATCCTGTCTAAGTGGGGCAACCCTTGCTCATCTCCAGTAGATGACTGTCATGGAGGGTTGTCTGCCCAGTTTGCTGGTTCTTCCTGTTTCTGAAAAGAAGCTGGTAATTTGGGTTTTTACGTCAGAAATTTCTGGGCCAAACAAAACCACTCTCGACCACACCTAGAATGCCAGCAGTTTGCAAATTCTGAAGTAAGCTTTCTGTTTGGTTGAAGGCAAGGTAATTAAGAAAGTCTGAGGGTTTGGATCTGAAACAGGAGAAAGCGTCATAAACAAGCAAGAAAATCTTGCTTAAAAATTAAAGGGTAGTCTAACAATATTTGGTTGTATGGGAGACAAATAGGAGCTGTATATCAAGAATATTATTATTTTCTTTTTCTTTAAAAAACACTTCTACTGCAAAAGAATTCCATTCTCTGGGTTTCTATGAACCCAGAATACATTGAATATTAGTAGAGGAATGAATATTCCTTGAAGTAAGTGGGGGCATTGACTGGAACTTAAGAGATCTTTTTCTATAATACAGAGATTTCTTTTTGGTAATGAGATATGATCTTTATTTTTTCTTAAGCTCAGCATTTTCTATAACTAGAGCATTGGTTTTCAATTTGTTAATTGCTACCCCTACATTGGAAGTAAAACCAATTTAATAAGTCATACCACTTAAAAAATGAAATAGTAAATAGAAAATACAAGAGTACATTTATGTGGTAAAGGCAAATATTGTTTCATGAAATGTTTCAATTATGCAGCATATATATGTGTGTATACTGGGTTGCAAGGTAAAACATTTTTAAATTCACTTTGAAAAGTGAATTACAGAGTATGATTCTGCATAGGAAGAAAAGTTTTCTGTATTTTTCTCTAAAGATAATTCTCTTCTTCCTTATATGCAGGCTAATAGGACAAAAGGAATTGGCTTTTTGTTAAAATGACCTGGTAGGCTTTAGCCCTTGAAAACAGTCTTGGGCTACTGTGATTATAGAAGACATACAGGTTGTAATCTAAGTACTGCATATTCTTTTCTGTAATTTACAGTCTTCTGCCTTTGGTTTTTTTTTTTTTTTTTAATTTACAAGTAGATTTAATTTTCTTTTCCACCAATCATTTTGAGTAAATCATATTATCATCTGTAACTTTTGCCCATCATTTTAGCAGTACCATTATTAGGCAGATTCTATAAATAGAAGGTAATACAATAGGATGAGAAGCATTAACTATAACAACAGGATTGTATATTCACAGTGAAAACCTGTTGTAAAGTGGGGGAACTACTGTGCCCACCCTTTTGTTTTTACTTGTTTAGTGATGCCTGTAAATTGATTCTTGGAATCAGCTTTTCTACATGGAATCCTGGTTCTTTTTAGTGGGGAATGGATTGGGAAACTAATTGTGAGTGCTGGGTGTGCCCATCCTGAGCAGTGATACTCCGGTTGCAATGAGCTTACCTAATACCTATACCTTGGTTTTCAAGTATCGTTCTCCTGATTCCAGGGCTGGGGCAGGGAAACTAGAAGATAAGCCTGAAATATCATATGCCAGAGAATAAGGAAGTGCTCACAGGATGACAGGGACATGTCAAAAGGACACAGAAGCTAGCTTGAAGGGGTTACTTCTGGTCAAATCTGGAACAATTTGAACATTAAGATAAATGATAGCAATGGATTGTAAGCACTAAGTAAAATAAGAAACCATTAAATCTATAGTGATGTAAATAAGTCAGTGAATAAATTCAAAGTTTAATGAGGAATGGGGTAATTATATAGTCTCAAAGTACCTCTCCACAAAATGCTTATAATTACAAGAGGAATAAAGAGTACCTGTATCGTGGAGAAACCCACAGATACAACCTTAATCAAATGATCAAGGTAATCAGTAATGGGACAAATCAAAATCATGTACCAGCTAATAACGTGTAATAAGAAGAACACAGTATGACTTCTATGATATTTCTGCCAAAGATGCTCCATCTGTATATAATTGTGAGGAAACATCAGAGAAACCCAAGCTGCAGGACATTCTACAAAATAACTGTCCAGTAGCATTCAAAACATCAAGGGCTTATCAAGGAGAAGAAAATCAAGGAGAGACTGAAATACTGTTTTAGCTTGAAGGAGACTGTAGATGCACGCCAACTACATGTAACCCATAATTCTTAACTGAATCCACTATAAAGGATATTATTGGTACAGTTGGTAAAACCTGAATGAGGTCTGCAGATTAGATGGTAGTAATATATCAGTGTTAATTACCTGATAATGATGGTTATTTTGTGGTTATGTAGGAGAAGATTTGTATTTGCAGGAAATCACACTAAAGTGTTGGAGTGCAGGGATGTTAACTTATCCTCAAACAGTTCTGAGAGAATAAAGTTCCTTTTACTTTACCTGCAACTTTTCTGTAAGTTTGAGGTAGCTTTGAAAAGAAAGTTTTGGCATACAGTTTTTGTAGATTACAAAAGTTTCTATTTTCAGGGCTGTTGCAAAGAAAGTTCATAGTACAATCCAGAAAATTAAGAAGGAGGGGAAGATGTCTGAGTGCTTGTTAAAAGCCATGCTGAATTGTAAAACTTTTGAAGAACTAGAACACGTGGTAAGGAACCCTTTTTATCTTTTAACATAATACCTGAATATATTGTAATTTGGGTCTTCTTATGATTAAAGAACACCAAGAAATAAAAAGCTAACGTCATTAGCCACCATTGCAACAAAATATTCTTTATTCAATAAATATTTATAGAGTGGTTTTTTGTATGCTAGTCACTTGGGTTTACAAAGATGAATAAATACATAGTCTTTGTCTCAAGGAATTTCCAGTCAAGTAGGGAAGGACAGTGGATTATACAAATGTGAAGCTTATCAGAGAGGGCTGAACTAGAGATCCAGATGTGGATGTCTTCAGCCTGTAGTTGTTACATGAAACCATGAGAATGGAAGAACTCACTCAAGAAGGGTTTGTCAGCAGGTCAGGATTGACTACTGGAGGATACCACCTTTTGAAGTGTGGATGGAGGATGGGAGAGCATAAAGAGGTAGGAAAAAATAGAGAAGTATGAGGAGAATCAGGAGATGATGGTGCCCTGGAACAGCAGGGAAGAGAGTTTTAGATGGAGGTTATGATCAGTGGTTATGTGTAGCAGAGAAGTTTGGCAAAATAAGAACTGAAAAAAATACATGTATTTGGTAATTAGGAGATCATCATGGATTTTTGTGATACCATTTCCAGCAAGGTGTGTGAGAAGAGAAGCCAGATGGTGGTGGGTGTTAGAGTGAGTGGATTAAGAAGTAGAAGAATTGGCTGGATGCAGTGGCTCGTGGCTCATGCCTGTAATCCCAGTACTTTGGGAGGCCGAGGTGGGCTGATCACGATGTCAGGAGTTCAAGACCAGCCTGGCCAAGATGGTGAAACCCCGTCGCTACTAAAAATACAAAAATTAGCTGGGCATGGTGGCGGGCGCCTGTAATCCCAGTTACTCAGGAGGCTGAGGCAGAGAATTGCTTGAACCTGGGAGTCGGAGGTTGCGGTGAGCTGAGATCACGCCACCACACTCCAGCCTGGGCTACAGGGCGCAAGACTCTGTCTCAAAAAAAAAAAAAAAAGAAGTAGAAGTATTGACCAGCTGGGCGTGGTGCCTCATGCCTGTAATCCTAACACTTTGGGAGGCCGAGGCGGGCAGATCACGAGGTCAAGAGATCGAGATCATCCTGGCCAACATGGTAAAACCCCATCTCTACTAAAAATGCAAAAAAAAAAAAAAAAAAAAAAAAGATTAGCTGGACATAGTGATGCGCGCCTGTAGGCCCAGCTACTTGGGAGACTGAGGAGGAGAATCGCTTGAACCTAGGAGGCAGAGGTTGCAGTGAGCAGAGATCGTGCCCCAGCACTCCAGCCTGGTGACAGAGTGAGACTTCTTCTCAAAAAAAGAAGAAAAAAAAACAAAGAAGTAGAAGAATTGTGTGTAGCACACTTTTAAAGGAACTTGCTGGAGTTGAGGACTTTGCAGTCCAAGCAATGAGTTTTTAAGATGAGTGAAACCAAGCAACTAATTTAGCATATAGAAAAATATGAAGAATAAGAGAAGGCACATACCATCTTCTTACAGTAAGCGTTTTCAAATTAGTTTTAATTCATCTCTGAAGGAAGAAGAAAGGATTGAGGAAAGGGTTTCTTTAGCATTCTCAGTATGTCCTCTAATTTTGTATCCTAGTTTTAACTTTTGTTTTTTTAAAACTGAATCATATGTTTTCTGCCTTTATTTTCTAGTCTGCTCCATATAAAACTGGGAGCAAAGGGACTAAAGCCCAGAGAGCAAGACAGTTGGGCTTAGAAGGAGCAGCCAGGGCACTGCTTGAGAAACCAGGGGAGCTCAGTCTGCTATCATACATTAGGCCTGATGTTAAAGGTACTGACTTTATTTACAGAGATCAACTTTGTTTCTTTTTTTTTTTTTTTTTTAATTTAAAAACGTGTGTTAAAAAAATGTTCTGTTAAGTAATGATTATACGAAAGAATATTACAGCGTATGTAGAATAATTGAAATAAAACAAATCCTGACATACCTATTGAGTAGCCATTCAACTTTTCTCTGTTGATGAAGTGCCTATTCTAGTCTTGCCCGTTTTTCTATTGTATTGTTTTTCTTTTCAAATGATTATTTTAAAATATTTTTTGTCATTGATATGTGTTGCAAATCTTTTTTTCCTAGTTTGTAACTTGTCTTTTCACTTTCTTTATGGCATCTCTTGATAAATAGGTATTAGTGGAGTTTTATTATAGCTAACCATCTTTTAAGATAATAGCTGTGTTTTCTTTTTAAAGAAATTCCTTCATATCCCAAATTTATAAAGATTCTCCTATATTGTCTAGTAAAGCTTTTATTTCTAAAAATTTGTTTACTTGTAAAAGTCATAAATATTCTTTAAAAATGTCAACAGTTTTGACATCCAGAAAGTGTAAAGTGAAGCTCCGTTCTCACACTTCTACTCTAGGAGTAAAGTGTCTTTTTCTGAAATTTCCCTCCAAGTGTATCTTCCTATTTTGTGTGTGTGCATGCACAACAGAGAATAAGAGAGGGAAGAAGTAAGGGAGAGATATTTCTAAGAAAAACTCAAGGAAAATGACAGTTGATAAATGTCAAGGTGCATTTTTTTTATTGTAAAAATGAGCCTTAGAGTAAAAACTTCGGTTGAGTGCCTTTTTCTCAGGAATTTGCTGTTAAGATTGAGTGGGGAGATTGATGTTCTGGTGGTGTCTACTCTCAAAAAATTATTTTTTTAATATTAAGAAATTATATAATTAACATGTGCAACATGATGTTTTGATATACATGTATTAATACATAGTGAAGTGAGTACTATAGTTAAAGTATTCTATACATGATAAGCAAATTAACGTATTCATCTCACAGTTACCTTATTTTGTGTTAAGAGCACTTAAAATCTGTCTTAGCAAATTTACAGTACACATTACAATGTTATTAACCATAGCCCCCGTGCTGTATGTTAGAACTGTAGTCTTTTTCAGCCTGTGTAGCTACAACTTTGTACCCTTTGACCTACATCTTTCCACCCCACCCCCACCTCCAGTTTCTTTTGTCCTTCTGTGGATCCCATAGACTGGGACATGTAAATGTCTGTAGGGGGCAGTCTCTGATAACAAAATCCACAGTATGTACTAACCTGTAGAAAATTACAGCATACCATAGCCTGTTTTTATTTTAAATAACCCAGCAAATGTGAATTTGTGATTTAAAAAACCAAGTAGGTATGTCTGTAAAATCTAGATATCTGTTCATACCCAAACACACTTATCTTAATGTTTGGAGAAGGGCAATAGTGAAAAAGTAAAATAGGATTGTGAATTTAGAGATGGGTTGAAATGAATAAAATTCAAATTTGTTTAATTTTTAATGTGTATTTATAGTTAGATTTCCAAATGGTTGCAACACTTAATATTTTAATAATAGCTAAGACTATAGCTAAGCATTAAGTTAACCACAGTAGGAAACTATCTGTGCCCAGTCATCGTATGTTTTATTAAAATGGAATGTTGAAACTCTCAGAATGTTAGATGCACAAAGGCTTATTGACTGTTTTTATTTTTATTTTTCTCCTTGTGGTTGATTTTCTTTCCTTCTACTTCTCACTACCTTTGGTACGAAGTCTCTTGAGTTCTCTCACACACTGAGTTCCTACTGGGTAGGTTTTTGATAACCGTATCTCTTTGGATTGTCATACATGGTGAGGCTGCTGGAATATATGACAACGGACATTTGGTGATACTTCTTATAAGGTGGATAGTTCAGGGTCTAGCACAGTTACAGTAGTACTGTACTAGCAGACATATCAGGACTTCTGTTTGCTTTACTCCCTCTTTCCTTTACCCTGATCAAAAATGTAGAATTATTATAAGTAAGTCTATATAAGCTAGGTACTGCTTTTTTTTTTTAAGTTTGATAGAAATGTTTTCTCCTTCTCTTTGTCTCCTCCTTCTTTATGTTACACACAATCATGATCACCCTTAATTTTGTTTTTCTAAAGAAGTTTCATAATCCTATCATTCCTGAAAGAAATATTTAAGAAACCGGATAGTTCCATTTTTTTTTTCCCCCAATAGAAGACACTTCTTGCCTGCTTGCCACAGACCAGTAAGCATTTGGTCTGAATCATAAAGCTATACTGTGCCACAAATGGACTATGTCCTGGGATATCCAAAATACTACTTTCGTGTCCAAGAGGAAGTAACTGATTGTTCTGTCATATATAAGAAGAGGTAGCTGAAGTGCAGAGAAAGTGAAAAGAAATGTTGGCCTTTCGGTTTTTGTTTACAGGTGTGGAGGTTTGACGATTCTCTAGTTGGAAAGATTTCATTTTAAGGCAAAGGGTATGATTTTCTGGTTCTGTGGACCATATTTCCTCCTTATTTAACTGAGGTGCTAAACTTTTGGAACATCTGTTATCTTTGACTGTTTTAAACCCACAAGGTCTATTCTCTTTGATTGGGAAAGGAGCTTTTTCAAAACACAGAAGACTTTATTTTAAAATTATTTTTCTCCCTGGTTGGACTGAGAAGGGGAATGTAATTTGAAAGAGTGTCCCAAATGACTCTGGTAATTTCTGTCTCCCATTGAGAACCACTGCTGTAGAAGTAGCTCAAGGCATTTCCCTAGCAGCAGTTTTTTAAAGTTGAATGGGTATCAGAATTATCTGGGACACTCCATAAAAACACTTCAGTTCCCCAGTCTAGGAATTCATAGTTTTAACAAGTACCTGGTATGATTTTATTTTTGGGTCCTTAGACTACACTTTACAACATTTCTCTAGAGCTCTAGCAAAATTTTAATTAGATTCATTAATTACATAAGGTTTCAAATTATATTCCCCTCTTATGATGGGGGATTTTCAAAGGCCCTTTCTTATTGCAAGGTCTATAATTTCTTCTGTTCTCTGATTCCATTAATGGTTCTCCCTGTAGGTTCCATCTTTACTACTGACTTATCACCCTGGTGTTGTCATTAAACTTCATGTAATGATGCTCTGAGATACTTGGAACTCCAGGAATTAGTTCTTGTGAATGGTTTTCCTAGGTGATGACTGAGAGAGCTAACACAAGAACAAATGTTTATTGAGTGCTCTACGTGCTATAGCTGTTTTAAGTCCATTAGATATATAGTCTTCCATCTCGTAAAGGTAATTTGTTAATGAAAATTCCCTCATAGGAAAGTTTTCTTAAAATGTAAATAGAATTCCTATTAGTTTCATTAGCTAAATTTCTTTCTTTAAATTTCTTTAAAATGTAGTTGACCCTTGCCTAATACAGATATTAGGGGAACAACCCCCAGCCCCAGCTCCCTCTTCAAAGTTGAAAATTTAGGTATAACTTTTGACTTCCTAAAAACTTAACTATTAATAGCCCACTGTTGACCTGAAGCCTTACTGATGACATAAAGATGACACATTTTGTGTGTTATATGTGTTATAAACTATATTCTTACAATAAGGTAAACTAGAAAAAAGAAAATGTTAATAAGAAAATTTTAAGGAAGAAAAAATATATTTACTGTTTATTAAGTGGAAGTGAATTATCATAAAGGTCTTCATCCTCATCATCACACTGAATAGGCTGACGAGAAGAAGGAGGAGGAGGAGGAGTTCTTTCTGTCTTAGGAATAGCAAAAGCAGAAGAGGTAGAGGAGGTGGAAGGGGTGATGAGAGGCAGGCACCCTTGTTCCAACTTTTATTGTGATTAATCCATGTAGAAGTGGACCTGTGCAGACCGGGTGCAGTGGCTCAAGCTTGTAATCCCAACACTTTGGGAGGCCGAGGTGGGCAGATCTCTTGAGGTCGCGAGTTCGAGACCAGCCTGGCCAACACAGTGAAACTCCATCTCTACTAAAAATACAAAAATTAGCCGGGTGCGCACCTATAATCCCTGTTACTTGGGAGGCTGAGGCAGGAGAATCGCTGGAACCCAGGAGGCAGAGGTTGCAGTGAGCCAAGATCGCACCACTGCATTTCAGCCTGGAAGACAGTGAGACTCCATCTCAAAAAAAAAAAAGGGTCCTGTACCCATGTTGTTTAAAGGTCAACTGTAAACATAATTACTTATCCTAACACAACCAAACTGATCTTTTCTATTTATTAATTATGCCGTAATAAATGTCCTCCTGTCCTCTCTTTGGCTTTTGTACCTTATTACTCATTAAAACTTTACTTACAGGAAAACATACATATAATAGGCAGTGCTTGTGTAATTCAAGTTTAGTGCAAAAATCTTTCATGCAAATAGAATGATAAAGGCAAAAGAAATGAAACAAAGCAGTGCAAATGATCTCTGTCCGTAAGTCAATATCAGAGAAACCTTGATCTACAAGATTCATTGCTATAAATTAGCAAATAAGAAATGCTTAAAGAGAACTTAATGCCCATCTGTACACAATTTAACTGTGAAGAGGAACAACTGCATGAAAGCTCTTGTTTTGTGCTTTTGAGATTTGTGAAATTCAAATGGGTCGTTGAAAATGTGAATAAATGCCCCGTAATCCAAAATAGAAATTGCTTCTAAAGGATAATTTTTTTAAACAAATGGAGTACTGTCCCTTTGTTTTGACTCTATTAATATATATTTCCTATAATGTCTTTAATATTTGTAATCACTTCATAAAGAAGGTACATAATGATTCCATTTTTATAGGAAACTCAGGTACAGAGAAGTCAAGTAGATTGCCCAGTGTCTCACAACTGGCAAATGGTAGAACCAGGATTAGACAAGGCAGCTGGCTCCAGAGATGCATTTTTACCACTGGGCAATATATTATGTATTATGTCTGTATTATTGCTTTTGGAGACTTGTTTTTGTTACAAATGGAAGCTAGTATACCGCTACAATATCTTTCTGTCTTGAGGCTGTCAACTTAAGGTTTTATTTTGACTGGAATTAATTTACTGTGATTTAATTATAGAATTTAAAACCAATCTTATACTTTTTGTTTTTGTTTTCCTTTTTACCCTTCTCCTAAAGGGCTTTCAACGCTTCAGGATATTGAAATAGGAGTGCAGCATATTTTAGCAGACATGATTGCTAAAGACAAAGACACGCTTGACTTCATTCGGAACTTGTGAGTAACTCTTTTATGGAGTTTTCTGCTTTATGGACTCGTGCTGTTAAGGGTCACACGGTTAGTGCTAATACCAATGTTCATTAAAAACTTTGTTTTCAGACCTTTTTTTTTTTTTAAGGAGCAGAACTCTTTGTTCAAATAGCATAACCGAAATATATAAAACAGATAAAAGTAAAGTTGTTTTAATTGAATTCTGGGCAGGGAGCCTGGAACTCTGCCTACTCACCCTCTTTATGCTGAGGCGTCTCAGTGGAGGGGCCTGATGAGTTTAAAAACCATTGCCTTACACAATATATATGAAGAGAGATTCATGTCCTTTAGAGTGGCATTGCTTTTTAAACATGTTGATTGTGATGTATGCTTAATTTTATAGTATCTTGTTTCTGGTGTTTACCAGTGATTGGCTTAATTTGAGAATGTGTAATATCAGATGAGGGTAAAAGGACTGACCTCCAGATGATTTTTAGCTGTTGGGGGAGCAGCTTATCTATGGGATCACAGTCCTGGTTTATCAGACATTAAAGATCTTTGACCTAGAGCCTTCTTGGGCTTATGGGTTTTATGCCTCATTACAAAAACACATTAATTTAAAACTCTCTCTTTATATATTTTGTTCTTTTTCTGCTGTGTATCAGAAGAGAAGACACGTTTCTGCCAGAAGTCTGTTCTCCCTCTCTCTCCCTCCACATATCTAGCTGTTTGAGCTGTGCCGAGAAGAGGAAAGGAGATGACCTAGTTGACTACTGTTGCTTGTCAGGGTTTTTTGTTAGTACAAGGCAGATAACTTTTCTATTTTCTCAGTGGCCCCAGCAGGAATGAGTTGAAGCAAAATTCTTGCTCAGGTTTTAAAATGTGTTTTTATAAGTAATTATGCTGCTTAAATTTGGTTCAGTATTATAAATTGTTATTGGAAGCTGTCCTGACACGTCCTTTTGTTTCTCTTTTTTTTTAGTTTTTAATTGACTATGACTGCCTAACTTAGTGATTAGAAAAGTCTGATATTTAGATCAGAGCTGTTGGTTTGATTTCTATAGAGAGTTTTGATCTTTTACATAATTGCAGATGGTTTCTGAATTCATTTAGGCATTTTATGGGGAGATTGAGTAGATATATAAATAGATCTGGAGGACTATGCTAGTATCAGTAGGCAAAGAGTCCTCTTTTGATGGGGCAGTAATATTGATTTCATAGCTGGGCATCATTAAAAAAACTCACTTGGACTTTTTTGCTATCCTTATTTCTATATATTCTTTACTAAAGCACAAATTAATAAATGCTTGTTTTTTGAACACTTGGGTATCTGAACAGGTGCCAGAACAGACACGTTTGTATCCAGTCATCTCTGGCAAAAGTGTCCTCAAAAAAGGTAAATGAGAAAGATGTTGATAAGTTTCTGCTCTACCAGCATTTTTCGTGCAACATAAGAAGCATTCACCATCATCAGGTAAATAAAGAAACTGCATGTGCATGCTGATACAGTAATAATGATAATATTTTAGATTTGCCTGCTACTTTACTAAGAATTTAAAGAATTTTATGTCAACTGTTTTCTTTTTTCTTTATATAAATTCTTATAATATTGTCATATCCTCGCCACTTCACAAATTGGGAACGAACGACCCAGAGCAGTTAGTTAATAAGTGACATTGAGAGTTATAGCAGAGCTGACAATATAACATTTTAGATATCTTGACTTTTTGGCTGGTGATCTTTTTGTTAGACTCTGCTTCCTAGTATCCTTATATTTGAGCTCAATTCTGGATCTCTTCCATGTGAAATACAAATCTGAGATACCTGATTTAGAATAAAGTGTGAGAGGTCTCATTTAGTTATACAAATCATAGTCGTTGTACTTCAGTCTTTTAGTTTCATTTTTCAGTTTACTAAATTTTTTTTTCGTAAATGTAGTCATAGGCTATATCTATGTTGTGGAATGTAGCTTTTAAATTATAAAGGGAAAAAAGAGAGGAGATAACAAAAAATACAGTAATACTGGCATTTATATTTACATATGTAGCGACCTTTATCAGTGCTCCTTATTTCTTTTTATGGCTTCAAGTTACTATCTAGTACCCTCTCATTCCAGTCTGAAGCACTTCCTGTACTATTTCATGTAAGGCAGGTCTACTAGTGACAAACTTCCTAATTTTTGTTTTTTCTGGAAAATCTTAATTTCTCCTTTTTTAAAAAAAATTTATGTTTAATTGTGGTAAAATACATTTAACATAAAATGTACCATCATAACCCTTTTTAAGCATACAGTTCAGTAATGGGAAGCATAGTTATATTGTTGTGCCACCAATCTCCAGAAATTTTTTATCTTGCAAAACTGAAACTCTATGTCCATTAAACATTTCCTTCATTTTTTTACAGAGAGTTTTTTAAAATATAGAATTCTTGGTTGATGGTTTTAAATTTTTCCCTTTTAATACTAAATATACCATCCACTCTTATGGTATGGCCTCCATGGTTTTTTATGAGGAATCAGGTGTTAATCTTACGATGCCTTATTTGTGACAAGTCTCTTCTCTCTTGCTGCATTCAGGATTCTGTGTCTTTATCTTTTGACAGTTTGATTATAATGTGTCTTGTTGTGGGTCTTTCTGAGTTTATCCTACCTGGAGTTTATTGTGATTCTTACACGTGTAGATTAATGTTTTTCATCAAACTTGATAAATTCTTCATAATAATTTAAAGAAAATATCCTTTCTGCGCCTTTCTCTCCTCTCCTGGGTCTCCCATTATACGTAAAGAGTATGATTGATAGTGTCTCACAGGTCTCGGCCTCTGTTCCTTTCCTTTCTTTAGTTTTTTCTTTTTTCTCTGACTGTATATTCCCGTTTGACCTGTCTTCAGGCTTGTTGATTTGTTCTTTTTATTCAAATTTGCTGTTGAACCCCTAGTACATTTTTTATGTCAGTCATTGTACTTTTCAGCTCCGTAATTTCTATTTGGTTCTTTTTTATAATTTCTAACTCTTATTTTTCTATATGGTTGAAAGATCATTCTCCTGGCTTTCTTTAGGTCTCTGTTCATGATTTTCTTGAATTCAGCATATTTAAGAGAGTTAATTTAAAATCTTTGTTTTGTAAGGCCAATGTCTAAGCTTTCTCATGGACAGTTTCTTTGATTTTTTTTTTTTTTTTTTGGTAAAGTCTGTATATGTTGTATATTATAACTTGATAACTCTGGAAATCAGATTCTCTCCCCTCCCTCGTGTTTGTTGTTGCTACTTGCTTTGTGGGGTGGTTTGTTCTAGTGACTTTTCTTAACTAGTTTTGTAAATTTTTATTCTTTGTTATGTGTGTCCACTGAGGTCTCCCTTGTTAGCTTAGTAACCATCTAGTTATTTAACAGAGATTCCCCTGAATGCCTGGAGCCAAAAACAAAAACAAAATAAACCCTAAAAGAAAAAACCCCAAACTCTCCCAGACTTTGCAGATTGATTCTTTATTGGGGCACTCCTTCAACACTTAGTGAGGCCACTAACAGCTCTGCCTTAGCCTTTTCTTCCTGTTTGCATGGAGCCCAAAGTTCTTTTAGAGGTGAAAGCTTAAGGTTCCCTCAGATCTTTTCAGAGCATGCACCCTGGCCCTCAGCATGCCCAGGAATTTTACAAAGCCCCTTTTCCCTCAAATATCTCATTTCCATGCTTATTTTTCACAGGTTTTTTGGTCTGTGTGTTAGTTGCCCCCGTGTTATCCCTTACCCCTCATGGCTGGTGCTAATATGTTTGCCTTTAAGTACTTTTGACAAAGGCCACCTGGGAGGCTTCTTCTGTCCTGAGTAAGCTCCAAGGCATGTGAAATAAAGGCAAGCCCTTGAGTCAGTTCCTCAGGGACCCACCAGACATCAAAACACACAACCGTAGTTATTTGAGAATAAGGTCCATATTGCTCCTTCTGATAAGAGCAACCTGCCCTAGGAAAGTGGGCTGTCATCTTCAGAGGCCACTGCTGAGACTGGTGTAAGTTAAAAGTGCTCTCTTATAGAAATTCTGCAGCTTCTTTCTGTGTTTCTTTCGTTGTTATAAAATTTTTATTAGATTCCATAGTTGTGAAAAAGTTAATTCTGATGGTTTTTGCTACCTTACCTTTGTGGAGGGATGATATTTAGAGTTCCCTACTCCACAATTTTCAGTGATATCACTCCTAACAACATCTTTAAAGTACAGGATCGCACGCTCCTTGTTCTATTCCAGAGCTGGAGTGTGGCTTTTAACATTATATAAAGTTTTCTTTATTACCTTGTTTAATGCTTTTTATTCTGAAGTCTGCTTTGGTATGAGGATTGCCTTGCAACCCGCGCTTTCTTAAAGGAAACTGACCCCACTCTTGTTTTAATCTCGGCCCTAGAATTATATTAATGCTTGCCCTTGGTCCTTTTGCCAGAGCTTTCCAAAGTCTTTAGAGTGAGAAACTTATTCTGTAGACTAGTATACAGTTGGTAAACTTTTTCTGTAAAGGTCCAGTGAACAAATATTTAAGGTTTTGTGAGCCAGATGGCTTTTGTTGCAACTACACAACTGCTGTGTAACACAAAAGCAGTCATAGACAATACATAATGAATGAGCATGGTTGTGTTTCAATAAAATTTTATTCACAAAAAACAGATGGCAGGCTGGATTTGGCCCATAGGTCATAGTTTGCTAACTTCTGCTCTAGTGAAGGATCTGAAGAAGGGTATATGTGTACAATATTCTCTGAGTTCTTACACATTCAGAATTGTTTTCTATGGCCTTAAAACTTGAAGGATAGCTTGGCATGGTATAATCATTTTTGTTTGCACTTTCTTTCCTTAAGTTTCTTGAATATGTTGCTCTGCTGTTGGCTTCCTTTGTATGTTATGTTTGAGAAATCTGATGCCAGTATAATTCTCTGTCTCCTAGAAATGCAAAGAGATGGGTTCTGTGTTGTGTTTCATTTATTCTCTTTATTGGTTTTATAGTTTTTTGAGAAAGGGAGAGGGAGATTTGAAGTTAGGAAACTGTCAGTGTTTTTCAAACCTGGAATTTCTCAAAAAATAATTTAAAAATTTATTTTTCTTCCTATCTGCATTTTACTGCTATAAAGAGAGAATAATAGAAAAAACTAGTATTCCTAACCTTTCATGTAATACTTAATTTTCATCATTAAGAATGTGATTATTTGGCATGGTGGCGCATACCTGTAGTCCCAACTACTCAGGAGCCTGAGGTGGGAGGATTGCTTGAGTCTAGAATTTCTGGACTGAAGTGTGCCATGCCGATTGGGTATTCACATTAAGTTCAGTATCAATATGGTGACCCCACAGGAATGGGAGACTACTGGGTTGCCTAAGGAGGGGTGAACTGGCCCAGGTCAGAAAAGGAGCAGGTTAAAACTCCTGTGCTGATCAGTAGTGGGATTGCTCCTGTGAATAGCCATTGCCTTCCAGCCTGGGCAACAGTGTGACCTTGCCTCTTAAAAAAATAAAAAAGTAATTGTTTTTCGTTTAAGATGACACAGATGTGAAAAAATTTTGTTTTGTTGTAACAAGACATGAAGAGTGTTGGATTATCCCACAAGTATTTCCTGAAAGGTTATTTTATGTTGGGTCCTATTTAGGGTATAGAGGTGACACGGCCCTTGCCCTTTTGAATATTTGAAATGTTTCACTATTATATCTAAAGTTGTCAACTTTACTTTTGTGCACACTATATTTACCGCATCAGGTGAAGTAGTGAAGTACATACTTTCAATAATTTGAAAGAAAGTATGGTGAAATTTTACATACCTAGTTGTTATAGTCTACTGACACAGATATAACATAATGAAAAATAATTTTTAACAGTACCAGTGACTAAGTATACTAACATTCCTTTTGCAGAAGTAGTTTTTCTGTCTTATTTTGTCCACCTTTTATGTTTATTTAATTTTATTGCAACTTTGGAAAAACATGAATGCTTTTATTCTGTTAAACCTAGCCTTCTAATTTCTGCTTGAAAATATTTTATTGGGCTCTGCATTTTAACTGCTGTGTTTAACACGTGGCATTCTGAGTTAGTGACTGAATTTAAGATTATGATTGACACAGGCTTCTGGGTGTGACGGTATTCAGGCCTGGGAAAGCAGAGCATTTTGGAAATGTCAGTTTTGAAAAACAGCACTGCCCTTTTACGAACTTTTTAGTTTATCATGCACAGGCCGGAGTGATGATATGCTAGGTTACAAAAACAGCTTCCCAATTCCTGTAGTGCTGAAACCTCATGTCCCAACTCTGAACCTTACTTTTCAGCCTTTACGTAAATACCCTAGCACATAGTATCACAGAATACAGAAATGAATGCAAATGATGAAAGACAGTGTGGTGAAGGAAAATTACTGTGGAACTCTCTCCGAGTACTGTGGGAATAGCCATTAATAGCTGCTTAGTAAATTCTTCCAGCTGCATCTTTTTTTCTTTCTTTTTCAAATTGGTCCTTAGTGTGATCTTTTCTACCACATGAATTTGTAGCTCAGTCTTCACATTCTCTCATGGGAGTTTCTGTTCCTTATCTTTATTGGTGTGTATTTTCACTGACATGCAATTTCCTGTGTCTTATACTACCTATTTCCTGTTCAGTGTCACCATCTGCAATAATTTTGCTTTAACCCACTACTCATTTTCAATTCCAGTTTCTGTCCCAAGCTTTATTATTTCTGTTACTTTACTCCCCTCTCCACCATGGGTCTTCCTGTGTGTCAGGATTTTTTGTAAGTTTGACATATTACATTACTAGGTATGGTAAAAAAGAGCAAAAATCCTCCAATAATGTGTTGTGATGTTATGCCATAGTTATATAAATCAGAATTAAATAACTCTCCTCTATATTGTTGTACTCTACTTGAATTAATTTATTAGAGATAATTTCTTGTATGAAGAACTTCTGTTTACTAAGCTGGCACAACCTATGGCAAATACGGAAGTCTCTGCTGAGCTCAAACAAGTTTATTTTGTATTCACAATTTATTTCTTTGTAGATAGTTCTATGCAGTATTATTGAATATATTGTTTTATGTAAGCTTACTTTTTTTTTTTTTCTTAGACAATATCTTGCTCTTTCACCCAGGCTGGAGTGCAGTGGCAGAATCCCACCTCATTGCAACTTCCACCATGAGGGTTGAAGGCATTCTCCCACTTCAGCCTCCTGAGGAGCTAGGACTATGGGCGTGCACAAGCACACCTGGATGATTTTTGTATTTTTTGTAGAGTTGGGATTTCACCATGTTGCCCAGTCCCATCTTGAACTCCTGAGATCAACCAGTCCACCTGTCTTGGCCTGTCAAAGTGCTGGGATTACAAGCATGAGCCACCGTACCCAGCCTAAACTTTTATTTCTAAGTGATTGTTTTATTTCTGCTGACGTTTACTTTAGAAATTTCTCAAGTATATAAGAAAAAAGTCGGCCGGGCGCGGTGGCTCAAGCCTGTAATCCCAGCACTTTGGGAGGCCGAGACGGGCGGATCATGAGGTCAGGAGTTCGAGACCATCCTGGCTAACACGGTGAAACCCCGTCTCTACTAAAAAATACAAAAACTAGCCGGGCGAGGTGGCGGGCGCCTGTAGTCCCGGCTACTTGGGAGGCTGAGGCAGGAGAATGGCGTAAAAACCCGGGAGGCAGAGCTTGCAGTGAGCTGAGATCCGGCCACTGCACTCCAGCCTGGGCGACACAGCGAGACTCCGTCTCAAAAAAAAAAAAGAAAAAAGTCCTCTATATATTTTTTAAAACTCTGACAATTTATTTAAAATTTTACTCAATATTTTAAAAATTTAAATTAAAGTTAGAAAAATATGCTTTTTATCTTTTGACATTCTTTTCAACATGAAGCACAAATTGAGAAATTTTCGTAGCAGAATTATTTTCTGGTAATATTAAGTTGAATTATTTTAAGCTTGTTTCACCACAGATAGGAAGTCTAAGTTTTTGTTAGAGATCCTCATGGAAATGTGCTAAAATTGTTAAAATATCAGTTTGTGTCCTGTAAAGGGAGAACTTAGTTTATTAAAACTCCATTCATTAAGAGTGATTGGAAGAAAGCCATTAAGAATTAGTGAAAAATCTGAATATATATTGAAGTGATGTTGTTTCTTTTATTTTTAATATATAATACACATAAATATATGTAGACTAGCAAATATTATTTAAGGGAAGCTGTTAACTTGATTAAATTATTTGGTTAATTTGTGTTAAGATTTGTCATCTTAATAATTGGTATTGAAGAGTGCTTTAAGAAAAGAGTGTTTTAATTTTCTAATAGCTTTATTGAAGTAAAATTCATATCGCATATAATGCAACCATTAGAACTTTATAAGTTCAGTAGTTTTTCGTAAATTCACTGAGTTGTGTAACCATTACCACAAGCAATTTTAGGACATTTTTCTCCCAAATATTTCCTTGCGTCAAGCTCTAGGCACCCAACTTTCTATCTCTACAGATTCGTCTGTTCTGGTCATTTCATATAAAGGAATCGTACAACATGCAGGTTTCTTTCACTTAGCATAATGATTTCAGAGTTTGTCAGTTACGGTACGTATTAGTACACCTTTCCTTTTTATTGCTACATAATATTACATTATATGGATTCTCCACATTTTACTTATCCATTCATCAGTAAGCGAATACTTAGGTTGTTTCTACTTTTTGGGCATTATGAATAATGCTATGAACATTCGTGTCTAAGTTTTTGTGTGGACATATGTTTTTATTTCTCTTGGATATGTACCTAGGAATGGAATTGCTGGGTTATATGGTAGATTTACGTTTAACCTAATCTGCCATATTATTTTCCAAAGTGGCTATGCCGTTTTTACATTCTCACCAGTAGTTTGTGAAGGTTCCAATTTCTCTACATCCCCCCCAACATTTATTGTCCATCTTTTTGTGTTTTGATTTGCATTTCTCTAATGATGTTGAGCATCTGTTCATGTACTTATCGTCATTTGTATATAATTTTTGAACAAATACCTCTTCAGATCTTTTGTACATTTTAAATTGGATTGTGTCCAGGCGTGATGGGTCACACCTGTAATCCTAACACTTTGGGAAATTGAGGCAGGTGGATCGCCTGAGGTCAGGAGTTCGAGACCAGCCTGGCCAACATGGTGAAACCCCATTCTCTTAAGAAAGTAAATAAATTGGGTTTTGTTTTCTTATTGTTGAACTGTAAGAGTTTTAAATATATTCTAGATACCCTTATGTGACATATGATTTGCAAAAATTTTTATCCCATATTGTTCATTTTCTTTTCACTTTTTTGGTACTATTTTTTGAGGCACAAAAACTAAAATTTGTTGAAGTTCAATCTGTTTTTTTGTTATTGATTACACTTTTGGTTTTATATCTAAGAAGGCTTTATGACTTGGTGTCATAAATATTTTCTTCTTTTTTAATGGAAATTTTATAGTTCTAGTTCCTATATTAAGGTCTAAGATCACTTTTGAGTTAATTTGTATGTATAGCATGAAGTAGGTGTCTGTTCACTTTTGTTCTTTTGCATGTGGTTAATTCTAGTTATCCCAGATTTATTGAAAAGACTGGGTTTTCTTCATTGAATTTTCTTGGTACCCTTGTTGAAAATCAGTTGACTCTATGTGTATAGGGTTATTTCTGGTCTCCAGTTCTATTCCATTCTATGTCTATCCTTATGCCAGTCCCCACTGTCTTGATTACTGTGTCTTTGTAGTAACTTTTGAAATTGGGAAGTGAGAATCTTCCAAGTTTATTTTTATTTTTAAAAATTGACTTGACTATTCTCAGTCCTTTGAATTACTATATGTGTTTTAAAATTAGTTCGCCAATTTCCGCAAAAGATGCCAATTGGGATTTGATAGAGATTTCACTGAATTTGTAAATCAGCCTGGGGAGTATTGCCATCTTAGCAATATTAGGCCTTCTGATCCATGAACATGGGATGTCTATTTATTTAGATCTTCTTTAATTTCTTTCAACAGTGTTTTGTAGTTTGCAGAGTACAGTTGTTCCTTGGTATATACAGGAGATTGATTCCAGGATCCCTGCATATACCCAAATCTATGTATATGCAAGTCCCAGAGTTGGCCCTGCAGAACCCGTGTATATGAAAAATCAGCTCTCCTTATACGTGGGTTTCAGATTCTGCAATTACTGTGTTTTCAATCCCTGTTTGGTTGAAAAAATTCTGCATATAAGTCAGCACATGCAATTCAAACCTGTATTGTTCAAAGGTCAACCATTTAAGTTTTGAACTTTTTTTGTTAAATTTATTCCTAAGTATTTTATTCCTTTTGGTGGTATCATAAATGGAATTTAAAAAAATATTTTCAGAGTGTTTATTGCTTGTATGTAGAAATTAATTTTATATGTTGAGCTTGTGTTTTGCAACTTTGCTGAGCTCTTTATTAGTTCTAATAGTTTTGTAGTGAATTGCTTAGAATTTTCTATATATAAGATCATGTTAGCTGCAAATAGAGAAAGTTTTACATCTTCCTTTCCAATATAGATGGCCTCCCTTCCTTTTCCCTGGCTAGAACCTTCAGTACAATGTTGTGAGAGTGGACACACTTGTCTTGTTTCTGGTCTTTGATCAGTAAATGTGATGTTAGCTGTGAGATTTCTGTGCACATGCCCTTTCTCACATTGAAGAACTTTCCTTATGTTTCCAAGTTTGTTGAGTGTTTTTTTATCATGAAGGGCTACCTGATTCTGTCAGATGTTTTTCCACATCTATTGAGATGATCATAGGATTTTTATTATTTATTCTATGGATATAATGTGTTAGGTTAATTGATTTTTTCAATGTTAAATCAACCGGGCATTCCTGGAATAGATTCTAGTTGATCTTGGTGTATAATCCTTCTTATATGTTTCTGGATGTGGTTTGCTAGTGCTTTATTATGGATTTTTACATCTATATTCATAAGAGATACTGGTTTGTAGTTTTCTTGTGAAGTCTTGTCTGGTTTTTGTATCAGAGTAATACTGGCCTAATAGAAATATTTGGGAAGCTTTTCCTTCTCTAATATCTTTTGGAACGTTTGTGAAGAATGAATATTGATTCTTTTAAAAATGTTTGGTAGAATTCAGTGGTGGTGCCATCTGGACCTGGACATTTATTTGTGGAAAATTTTCAAATTACGAATTCAGTGTCCTTACTTTTTATAGGTCTGTTCAGATTTTCTGTTTCTTTTTGGTTTGTTTTTGGTAGTTTGTGTCTTTTTAGGAATTTGTCCATTTTATCTTAGTTGTCTAATTTGTTATACAGTTGCTCATGGTATCCCTTATAATCTTTTTTATTTCTATAAGGTCCTTAATAGTGGCTTCTCTCTTGTTCCTGATTTTGTTATTTGAGTGTTTCCTGTTGTTTTTCTTGATTAGTCTAGTGAAAGATCTGTCAATTTTGTTGATATCTTTAAAGAACCAATTTATGGTTTTGTTGATATTTATTGCTTTTCTATTCTCTATTTTATTTTTACCTTATTATTTATTATTTTCTTTTGCTTGCTTTGGTTTTGTTTGTACTTCTTTAAGGAGTGTTTTAAATGTGTTTTAAGACAGTCATACTTTTAATATTTTAATTAAGAGCATGGACAGGTCTGAGTTTAAATTCTTTTTTTGCTACTTGCTAGCTTTGTGATTTGGAACAGGTTTCAGAAAAATTATTATGTAAAATGAAGGTAATACACGCATCACTGGTGACTCTAAGGATTACTTGAGATAATATATTTAAAGTGCTTAGATGGGCTCTACAATTAGTAATGCTCAATGGATGGTAACAATTTGTAGCTACTAAATATTGCACATAGGGATTTTACATGTTTGTATTTATCTTAGCACAGGTTATCTTTTCAAATTATAAAAAGTATACCCTTCCAGCTCCAGATGATCAAAAGTTTTTAATTAGTACAATCTGCAATGAGATTTTTAGATCATCGAAGTTTCTTCTTGTACATGTGATAGATAGGCTTTGTATCTGCATTTTATTTTCTAAGAACATGTTAGGGTTTTCCTTATGAGGGAGGTATGTTACTTGAAAAAAGTGTAAGTAAATGATTATTTTAAAATGTATTCTTGGTAAATAAATGAGTAAAAAATTCATATAGCTGTCAGCTACATAGCTGCCTGATTTGTTTCATATATTTTGTGGATTATTAGTCTTTGCCTTATGTTTGCACTCAGATTCTGGCAATTAACCGTGGAGAAAATTTGAAGGTACTGACGGTTAAGGTCAATATTTCTGATGGAGTGAAGGATGAATTCTGTAGGTGGTGCATCCAAAACAGGTCTGTTTACAGATATTTACAGAATTTTCTTTCTTTTCTAAAATATGATACTGATATCTATATGTACTGATATGTAAAGATGTCTATTATGTAAAAATTATTAAAAAGCCAGTGACAGGCTAGGCGCGGTGGCTCACGCCTGTAATCCCAGCACTTTGGGAGGCCGAGGGGGGTGGATCATGAGGTCAGGAGTTCAAGATCAGCCTGGCCAAGATGATGAAACCCCGTCTCTACTAAAAATACAAAAACAAAAAATTAGCCAGGTGTGGTGGTGCGTGCCTGTAATCCCAGCTACTCAGGAGGCTGAGGCAGAGAATTGCTTGAACCCGGGAGGCTGAGGTTGCAGGGAGCTGAGGTTGTGCCACTGCACTCCAACCTGGGCAACAGAGCAAGATTCTGTCTCAGAAAAAAAAAAAAAAATGCCAATGACAGACAAGGTAAATAGTGTCCCTTTTGCATTAAAAAAAAAAAAAAAAAAAAAGTATGTGTGTCAGGCATGTTTAAATAGAGAATATCCAGGAAGGTGTATGAGGAATTTTTGATAGTGATTATCTCTGTGGAGAAGAACTTTTTTACTTCATTACTTTTCTGTACTATTTGAAACTTTTGTAAGATCATCTTTTCCCTTGCAAAAACAAACTAACAAAGATATACTGTATGTATCATATCTGAAGTGTTTAGCTCTTTAAGGATGATGGAAACAAAAAATAACTTATTGGATATTACAATATAAATCTCTAAGCATTCTGTATGTGGGAATAAATGTTGCATATTAAGGATGATTGAAAGAAACATTAAATTTTTTAGATATTTTAAGGAAATGTCTAAGCTTATGTAATTTTTTATTACCCTTTTTATTTGTTAAGGAGCCTATAAAATAGCACTATGTTTGTATAATACTTTTTACTTTTAGTTTTAATTTTTCGCAGTGTAATTGATCCTCACAACAATCTATTTAGTTGGTAGAGCAGATTTTGTAGCCACCATTTAGCCAGTGAGAAAACTGATACAAAGAGGTAAGTAAAGTGGCTTCCTAGCAGCTAGGAGATGTAAATTTTGATAAAGTTCATCACCAGCTGGCTCTATGTAACTTTAGAATAGAGAGATTCCTAGGAATGATACTTAAAAAGTTAGATGAATTGTTCTTTGAGAATAAGTATCATGGATTTTGGAAATCAGTTATCTCATTCAACAGAACTGTTTTGTTAATTCATTAAAAGCCATGAAGGATCAACTTGCTTAACAACCAAATACTATTAACTAAGCAACCATTAAGTAAAACAACAATCTAAATGTTAATCAATAGGTAAATTGCTTAAGCCAGTTATGTTATGTCCATATGGTGGAATTCTGTGCAGCCATTTTGAAAAAGTGGAAATAGAGCTGAAGTTGAAGTATGAACACGTCTTATTAAGTTAAAAAGACAATTTACAATTAGCATTTATTTATAGTATGATTTCATTAGAGGCAAATAAATGTCTTTGTATTACTTGTATATGTTTTCCTATATACTTGTCTTGTCTTTTTTCTTTTTCTTGTTTTGAGAGACAGAGTCTCAATGTGTTGCGTAGGCTGGAGCACACAGGTGCTATCATAGCTCACTGCAGCCTCAGTCTCCCAGACTCCAGTGATTCTCCCACTTTAGTCTCCTGTGTAGCTGGGACCATAGGTGCGCACCACTGGATAAACTGATTTTTTTTTTTTCTAAAGAGATGAGGTGTTACCGTGTTGCCGTGTTGCCCAGGCTGGTCTTGAACTCCTGGGCTCAAGCGGCCCTTCTGCCTGAGCCTCCCAAAATGCTGGCATGACAGACATGACCCACCATGCCTGGCTAGTTGTTATTTTTTATGAATGCTTATTTTCTTTATAAATAAGCAAATAAATTCCAGTGAAAGGAAAGAGAAAATGTATGCCTAAAAGAAATCCTAGATTTAAAAAATTAGGAAATTAGATAAGATATGATAAAACTCTAAGATAGTTTCATAGAGGAAACTCCTAAGAAGTAGATATATTTGAGTTTGAATTCCAGTTGTATGACTTTCTACCTCTGCACCTATGGGCTTGTTACTTAATTTCTTTCTCAGTTTTGTCTATCCTTAAAATGGTAATATTTTCCTTATAGATTTGAGAGAATTAAGTGATAATCTATGTAACTGTGTACCACAATGCCTGGTGAAGAACAGGCCTTTGATGGTATTTGTTATTACAAAGTAGTGGATTATTGTGCTAATTCTTTTTAGAAATGTTTTAGTAAATTACAGTAAGTTGAAGACAACTTCTGGCTTATTTTTCTTTAAATATTCATAATACTCAGTATCAGAGTCAGTCCTCAATAGTTAAAGAAAAATATGCTTTTAAGCTATTTATTATCTTTAGACTAAGTAAATGTCAAGGAATTTTTTTACAGTGATTTATTTTTCTATGACTTATTTATATTTTATTTAGTTTTCCAATTGAAAAATTTGTAATATTATTTAGCCTACAATGTAACATGTTACATCATTATGGCATAGTAATATAATTTTCAGTCAAGTTTGGAAGTTTTTCTTTTTCTTTTTCTTTTTTTCTTTTCTTTTTTGAGACAGGGTCTCACTCTGTCGCTCATGCTGGAGTGCAGTGGCATGATCTTGGCTCACTGCAGCCTCGACTTCCCAGGCTCAAGCTGTCCTCTCACCTGAGCCTCCCAAGTAGCTGGGACTACAGGTGCGTACCACCACACCCAGCTAAATTTTTCTTTGTTGTAGAGACAGGGGTTTTGCCATATTTCCCAGGCTGGTCTCAAACTCCTGCGCTCAAGTGATCCACCCACCTCCGCCTCCCAAAGTACTGGGAGTACAGGCATGAGCCACTGTGCCTGGCCTGAAACTTTTTCTTAATTTAGATAATTCCAAGAGCTGAAACATTCTTCTAGGACCTAAAGAATTATTCTCAATTTTTTTTTTCTTCCCATTAAACATGTGTGAATGACTACCGAAATGCTTACTTGATGAATCTTCCTGTTCCTTTTATTACTCTCTTTTTCCCTATTTCTTCCACCCTCTTCTGTATGTACTCATATATTCAGGTTATGTGCTAGATTTTGGAGATTCACCTGTAAATTAGACAGATATACTGCTTGTCCATGATGACAACGTAGTTTCATGAGAACAACACCGAGAAAATCATTAAGAGTATGTTGAGGTTATGAAGGAAAAGTGCAGTAAGAAGAAGAAGAAAAGTGCTTGTAACAGAACCCTGAGTAGTGTGGACTTGACATCTAGCCTAGGTCGGAGATAGAAGGAGAAGGAAGAGAAGTGACATGGAATGAAGATTGAGATGTTGACACGGGTTAGATCCTAATACATAGCTTTCAGGTATGCTAAATACTTTTTTCTTTTAAGGATGGTGGGAAGCCAATACAGATTTTAAATACAGGAGTGTGTGATGATCAAATTGCATTTTAAGATCAATCAGGCCGCCATAGTGTAGATAATTATTTGGAAGGAATGAAGAGTAGATATGGGACAAGAGATTATCGTAGCTTAGACTAGGGTGGTAACAATAGGGAATAAGTAGACAGATCTGGGCAATATTTAGGAGGTAGACGGGGCAGGACAAGGTATCTGATTAAATGGTGGGTGGATTGGTTAGGGAGAGGTGAAGTGAAGCATAAAATTTGTGTAGCGGCTGGGCGTGGTGGCTCACGCCTATAATCCCAGCACTTTGGGAGGCCAAGGTGGAAGGATCACCTGAGATCAGGAGTTCGAGACTTCGAGACCAGTCTGACCAACATGGTGAAACCCTGTATCTACACAAAATACAAAAATTAACCAGGCATGGTGGTGCATGCGTGTAACCCCAGCTACTTGGAGGCTGAGGCAGGAGAATTGCTTGAACCCGGGAGGTGGATGTTGCAGTGAGCCGAGATTGTGCTGTTGCACTCCAACCTGGGCGACAAGAGTGGAACTCTGTCTCAAAAAAAAAAATAAATAAATAAAAAAAATTGTGTGGCTTGAACAATAAGGTAGATGATATAGTTACTCTCAAACTATAAATATATTAAGAACTATGTAATAGGGCAAATAATGATTTAAATGGCAATCTTGTTATTACATAAGTTAATTAGCATAACAAGGAAGAATTTAATGCTAATGTATTAGTATTGAAACTAATATTTAGGTCCAAATTCAGCAGCTGAACAATTCCTCATTTGGAATTGTATGTTACTAGTACAAGGTAAATATGAAGAGGATTTCTAAGCTTTTTAGATGCTGAAATAGTTGCTGTGTTTGTGAGAACCTCAGAAATTTAAGTTTCTGCATTTGCTCTTTAAATAAAAACATATTTAAGGAAAACTTTTTTTAAAAATTAAGAAAACTTCTTTATAGAGACATTATCTCACTATGTTACTCAGGCTGGTCTCAAACTCCTGGGCTTAAACAATCCTTCTGCCTCAGCCTTCACATTAGCTGGGACAACAGGCACACACAACCACACCTGGCTTCAGAACTTGTCTTTTTGAGTTTTCATGTTTTTGTGTCTTTGACTTGATAAGTTAATTTTTGTTCTCTAAAATTGTGCTGCTGTTTTTCGTGTAGATTTAAGGGAAACTGTCTGTCTTTCAAATGTGGAAAAAAGCACAGTGGAGAGAGCCTATCTTTATCTGACAACTGGAGTGAGGAGAGCATATTTCTTTGCCAAAGTAGAGAATATTTCTTTGGAGGAGTTTGTGATCCCTCACCTCAATTTTGTGCTTCATTGTATGCAACATACATAGCATGTGTTTTGCAATGTACGATTTGGTTTAAGTGAATCCTCCTTAGTTTTATTCAGATGTATTTAACTATTGAATTAGAGGAAGAATCAAGTTTTGGGATGATATCCTGTAAGGCAAACCCATCATATTTTCTTAAGTTTAAAGATTTAAGTAACAGGGTTTGTGAATTTACTATGCTATTTCAGGTCCCTTATTATGCTAAGTGCCTTCAATAAATCCCAGGAAGCCTGTGAAGGGCAGGAATTGTTTTGGTGTAAGGAGCAAAAAGGAGTTTCTATAATGTAGGAAATGAAAAAGCTGTTCTCTTTCAGGGCTGGGTCTGGTGGTCTAAGTTCAACTGAATGGGTATAATCAAGGCATCCTCAAGTATTAAATAGACCCACAGCTCTCTGTTCAGGAAGGGGAGGAGAGCAGTCCAAGCCAACGGAGGATCTTGAGACTTGAAGAAGACTACTGGGGGTTTGAGAGGGTATGGGTAGGTGATATTTAAGATTTCAGGCTTTTTCCTGCAAGCAGTGGCTTAAAGGGAATGACCCTAGGAGACAAATCAGATACATACGTTAAAAAAAATCGCTCCATTAGGTCTTCCTGCCTCTAAGGACTGTCTAGCATATTGTTCCATGATTCAGGACTATGTTCTCTCTCCCACCTGGTCAACCTCTATAGTTTGTGTATAAGACCCCTTATGATCTAGTCACTGCCATATTTTCTACCCTCATCTTCCCTCCTGTTGATCTTGCCACTTTATTTCCTAGAAGCACTAATCTTATAGTTACTTCAATTTACCATGCTTTTTCATGCCTCTGAGCTTTTACATATGCTATGATTTCTTCCCAGAATGCTCTTATTCTTTTTTCTTGCTTGGTAAACTACAATTCATTAAAAAACCCATCTCAGATGTTTCTTTTGGGAAGTCTTTCTTGACATTGGATTCCCCAAATTAATAATAATAGCAGTAGCAGCAAAACTTTCATGGAATGTATCAGGCACCATTATAAGTCCCTTGCATATATTAACTCACAACAATTCAATGAAGTAGACTACTATTACTCCCATTTTACTGTTGAAGAAATAGTAGCACAGATATACTTAAGTAAATCCACCATGAAAGTAGAGCAAGGCCAAACATGGGGGCTCACGCCTATAATCCCAGCACTTTGGGAGGCCAAAGCAGGTAGATCACTTGAGGTCAGCAGTTCGAGACTGGCCTGGACAAAAAGGTGAAACCCTGTCTCTACTAAAAATATAAAAATTAGCTGGGCGGGGTGGTGCGTGTCTGTAGTCCCAGCTACTCTGGAGGCTGAGGCAGGAGAATGGCTTGAACCTGGGAGGTGGAGGTTGCAATGAGCCGAGATTGTGCCACTGCACTCCAGCCTGGGTGACAGAGTGAGGTGAGACTCTGTCTCAACTGTCTCAAAAAAAAAAAAAAAAAAAAAGTAATAGAGCAGAACAGATCATACTTTTAACTAGTGTATTATACTGCTGTTTGCTGTCACTTCTGCTTTTGAGCTCTTCATATCTTTAACATTTATTTCTATTTTTACATTTATTGTGCCATACATTTTAAAAATATTTGTTTCATTGAAAAAAGGTGTATTTGTTGAATTCATGCCTTTTTTCAATGGAGTAGAGAAATCCTACTCCTCTGTATCCCTAATTCCTTCAGGCAAATGTTACAGTAGGGAGCAGCAGGGATTTAGGTGGAAGGAAGGATGTATCCTGCCTAAAAGCACTTTCACTAAAATTTAAAAATTATATGGCACTTTCTATGGAAGAGATTCAATTAGTTGCTATTATGTAATCTTTGGAATAAAACATTGTAAGTGCTTAAATGTTTGTTCAGTGAAATTTAGTTCATTTCCTAGCCTAAGATAAGTAAAGGGGATGAGAGTACCCTTAAGGTAATTTTAATTAATATTTTGTTAATGGTTTTCATTCAAGAGGGCAAGGGCAGAGATGCTATAGATGGATGAAACAGAGTAGATAGTATCATAGGACCAAGAGGTTTATATGCCCACTGTGCAGTAACAGACTAATACACCAAGACAGCAGGATTTGTAGCAGAGAAAAGAGATTAATGGGCCTGGTGAGGTAGCTCACGCCTGTAATCCCAGCACTTTGAGAGGCTGAGGTCAGTGGATCACGAGGTCAGGAGATTGAGACCATCCTGGCTAACACGGTGAAACCCCATCTCTATTAAAAATACAAAAACAAAAAATTAGCCAGGCATGGTGGCGGGCACCTATAGTCCCAGCTACTCAGGAGGCTGAGGCAGGAGAATGGCATGAACCTGGGAGGTGGAGGTTGCAGTGAGCCAAGATCACACCACTGCATTCCAGCCTGGGTGACAGAGTGGGACTCCATCTCAAAAAAAAAAAAAAAAAAAAAAAAGAAAGGGTTTAATGATTGCAGGGCATTGAGTGAGGAGATGGGAGGAAGACTTGAAATCCATTTCCTCAAAAAGTTCTGGGCTGGGGTTTTTTTTGTTTGTTTTGGTTTTGTTTTTAAGAAAGGGTCTCTGTTGCTCAACTGGAGTGTGGTGGTGCAGTCATGGCTTGCTACAGCCTCAACCTCCTGGGCTCAAGCGATCCTCCTGCTTCAGCCTTCCAAGTAGCTGGGACTACAGGCATACACCACCACATCCAGCTAAATTTTTTTTTTTGTAGAGACAGGGTCTGGCTATGTTGCCAGACTGGTCTTGAACTCCGAGTGATCCTCCCACCTTGGCCTCTGGGAGGCCATATTCTGGGATTACAGATGTGAGTTACTGTGCCCAGCCTGGGCTAGGATTTTTAAGGGGATCATGGAGGGCAAGGAACCTGAAAATTGTGGTCATTGATTGGTTGGGGTGAGGGGGATAAAATCATCAGGATATGGAAACTGTACTCTTTGGTGAGTCAGCTTCTTGGTCGTGGGTCTTTCATACTACCTTTTGTCAGTGGTTTCTTTGGTACACAGGACCTGAAAGAGTATTCAAATGGAAAACTTAACATTTCATAATGTTCAGGTTGTTACCTATAAAGCAGTTAAGGGAAGCTAAAATCTAGTAACAGGGTCTGTGTAATTCTAGGACAGTAGGCACCAAACAACTATGAGGAAGCAGGTCAGAGAGTGAGCTGACCTCATGGTTAATGTTGAATGTGCTACCAGCTTGGTTTCTTTTCATTTCTAGCCCTCCCTTCTTTCCTGATTAATTTTATAAGGTTTATAGGGACAATTTCAGTGAGGCTACATTTGTTCTTTTAGCTTGTGTTTTTTCTCTTCTATTCTTTCTCCAGTGTTCATTAACAATTGATTCTGTGGCATTTATACTCCTCATTACATATGCAGATGCTGCCTGGTAGAGCACTGTGGCCTGAGCAATAGAGTAAGTTCTACTCAAAAATGGCAAGAGGCAAGGGTTAAAATAGAATTTCTGCTTTGCTCAGTCTACTTTAACTCTCAGAAAAAGACAAAGAAAGGGGAAGAAAAAGGATACAGTAGCTGTCTTAACTTGGACTACCATAACAAAATACCGTAGACTATGTGGCTTCAACAAGAGAAATTTGTTTTCTCATACTTCTGGAGGCTGAGAAGTCCAAGATCAAAATGCCAGCTGGTTCATTTTCTGGTGAGGGCTTCCCTCCTGGTTTGTAGAAAGCTGTGTTCTTCCTGCGTCCTCACATGGTTGAGAAAGAGAGAGAGAGAGCAAACTCTCTGTTATCTCTTCTTATCAGATGGGCACTAATTCCATCATGAGATCCCCAACCTTATGATTTCGTCTAAACCTGATTATCCCCCAAAGGTCCCATCTTCAAGGTATGGATCTGGGGAGGGACAGATCCATTCAGTCTGTAGCAGAGTTGTAGTAATTTTTTGGTGCCTTTCTTGTATCTTAAGATTTTGGCCATTATTAATAATGCTTTGGAGACCCTTTACTGAAGAGGAAATTTTTTCCTTGTTTTATATCTGACCATAGATAGTTACTAGGGTTTTTAAAATAAAAACTCCAGATGTCATAGTAATAATTTCCAGATACCACAGCCTTTCCTTGCAGATTATGTTACTTTGACTTCAATAAGGGTTTTACCCCCTTCTGTATTCCACCTCCCTTCTTTTTGGGAGCCCTTTTATGGCCTTATTTGTTGTTGCATCAGTTTTAGTGTGGGCTTTTCTGTTTTGCAGGTGGAGACCACGTGGCTTTGCAAGGCCAGAGTTAATGAAGATCTTACGTGATTCACTGAATGATTCCTTTAAACGCCTTATTTATCCTCTTCTCTGTAGAGAATTCAGGTATATATCTTGTCTTGTTTAATTTTGTGTACTGCTTATTATTATATGGTACTAGTCCCATTACAGTGTGTAGCAAATATATGTTGATTGATTAACCAATTGAAAAAATTTAGTCTGCATCACAAAGTGTTAAAGTTAAGGCTTGATTTCAATCTGTAGATGCTTTCACATGCATAGATCATAAAAATAGTTCTTAATTATGATATATTTTTCAAATCTTGACCACTTAATGTGCACCCCTTGAAATCCTACGATACTGGTCTTGCAATTTGACAACCAAGCTAAACAAGTGGTTTTATTGATTAGAAATTTGGCTTGGCAGAAGTGAACTGAGAAGTTAATGGAGAAGTTAGTTGGAGGTGTTTTTAGAGGTAAGAGAGCCAAAGAAAGCATAAAGAAATCAGTAGGGTACATGATGAGTCAATTACTTTGTTTTTAACTCCAAATGGGAGTTATTTGGATGAAAAATTATCATCAATGATAAATATTAGGAGATTATTAAAATGGCAATGTGAATGGACTAATAGAAGGACTAAGTAATAAAGATGAAAACTGCAAAAGAGGTGGGGTTTAGAATTGTTTAGAGGACAGAAGATGGAAAGTAAAGAAATGTAGGGAGGCAAAACTCCTCTTTCTTACTTCTCTGTAACCCTTGTTTTTGTACCCAATCTTTAGAAACTAGACATTCCCTAATACATTCCTTCCAAAGTATTATAGATTGTCTTCATTCTCATTTATTTGTAAGTTTCAGCAAGGGCGACTTGAGAACTGTAGTTTTGTAGCCATCTCTTCAACCTCTCTAGAATTTTTAGCAGCCTATGTAGGGCTTGTTTCTCTTTTGCTGGACTTGACCATTGAGTTAAGATTGGTTCAGAGCAGGGAGTGAGCAGGTACTATTAAAAAAGACACATAGTCTTGTTGTCCAATTTATTTTTACCAAAGTCATTTAATCTCTTGTTACATCCATTTTAGCCTAGATGTAGCCTGAAAATATTGTTCCTTTTAGAATTGTATTTCATTTCAAGCTGTCTAACATCTCTTGCTTTTGAGAGCTAGGGCGTACACTTTAAAAATTAGGAATTTGGTTCTTCCTGAAGGAAAATTTGTTATTTAAAATATCAATTTCTTTTTGTATGTTTTTCTTTTTATTGTTTTCTCATGTTGCTTATGTCTAGTGGCACTTTTGACATTTTTTGCATATATTTTTGATTTGAGTAGCTTCACTGCACGTGGAATAATTTCATTAAGGTTTAATGTAAACAGTTTGATGTGGGATCATTTAATGTATAAACCTTTTCTGAATTCTATTAGCAGCAGATAAGCAAGAGTACTTTCTTTTTCTTTTTCTAAAATGCCCGTAAAGAAATATAACTTATTTCAGTTTATAAGTTAGTTTGCAGGTATTATCTACAGATACGCCTCCTGATAGGAATACTTACCTGAACAACAGTTAAAGAGGAGGAAACTCCCACTTGGTTTGTTTTTTAGACTATTTTATTTTGCAGTCACTTAATTTGGTTGACTGTATACTATGCATAGCCTACTTCTGCATATCTTATTCCCGTGACTGTCATGATCATTCATCCATGTGTCATTTTTCACATCTACCTCTGTCATCAGTTCTACATTGTCAGTTATAAAGTACTATCTGTTTTGCCATCTTTTATTGTAACTTGAATTTTTCCTCCCCTTTATCTACATGGTGACTTTTAATCGAGGACATCATTTTTTGTCTGGATTACTGAACAAGCGTCATAGATGATCTTGGTCTTCTGTCTTGTCTTTTCTGGTGCATATTATAAATCGCCCTTTCAAAATTCTCATCTCATGATTTCATGCTTGTATACTTCTTTCAGCTGATCTTGTTTGTCTCCAGGATAGAATCCAAGCTCTTGAGAAGAACATGCATGACCCTTTGTGATCTGTTTTTTTTCTTGCCTCTACTTCTGTCTTGCTGTTTCTTTTTACTTTAGCATACGAAATTACTTGCTGTTTCTATAATGAGCCATGAACCTTTACATATGCTGTTTCCATTGTCTGGGGTATTTTCTCCCTGCCCACTGTCCCTACTTTTGTTTCCATCCCATGTGACATTCAAATGTGTGTACACTCTCTTTCTCACATATACACATATTTATAAGCATGGGTTTTATATACAGTAGAGAGCAGATAGAGAGGTAATGTAGGTATGATAAACTTACAAGACTTGCTTCAGAATTGCTTGTGCTATCATATATTACTGTGATTAGTGAAAATAGAGTCAATATAATTTTTGTATATTTTTCTCTTAAGTTATATTGTTATAATAAATTATCCTTTGAGAAATAATTGTACAAAATGAATGCTCCTTTTCTGAAAGAAAATTTGGGTGAATGAAAAACCTTTTCTTCTATTTCTAAAGAGCCAAACTAACATCAGATGCAGAGAAGGAATCAGTAATGATGTTTGGACGGAACCTTCGTCAGCTCCTTTTAACAAGCCCTGTTCCAGGGCGCACCTTAATGGGAGTGGATCCTGGTTATAAACATGGTTGCAAATTAGCTATAATTTCTCCTACCAGTAAGTTGTCTTGCAGTTTTCCATATAAAAGTTGTTTAGTTGGTTATAAGTTTCATTTCATACATTTCATGAGGATTTGGAAATAATGTTAATCTTTAAGACTTAGAAAGTAGTTTTCTCACATATGGGGGTATTGGGAACCAGATAATCAAACTTCATTTTTCTCTCATTTGTTCATCAAACCCGTTAATATACAACTATCATTTATATGCTTCCTATGTCTCAGTAGAGATATTGAGGATTAATTAGGCTCAAACTTGAACTCTATTAATTCCCATCAGATTCTATTATTGTGATGCATTTGTATATGATGCACTTTAATTCTGTATATATTTCGAATACCAAAAGACATTTTTATTGTTTTGCCCAGTCAATATTTTTTTCCTATTTACTTACATTTTCACTGATATTCATTTCTTTTGCATTTCCATGCTTCCATTTGAGATTATTTTCTTTCTGCCTGAAGAACTCTATGCTATTACTTTTAATGAGACACATTGTCTTAGTTTTAGTTTGTCTGAAAACATCTCTGTTTTGCCTTCATTTTTGAAGAATATATTTTGCTTGGTGTAGAATTCAAGATTGGCAGTACTTTCAGTATTTTAAATATGTCATTTTTTTGTTTTTGACTACTATAATTTTTGTTGAGAAGTCAGCCAAACTGTTATTATTGTTCCTTTGAAGGTAATATGTCTTTTTCCTCTGGCTGCTAAGATTTTCTCTTTGTGTTTTTCAGTTTTCTTATGATATGCTTCAGTGTGTGTGTATGTGTGAGTTTTCTTGTCTTTTCTTTTTTGCATGAATTCCACTTAGGATTTGTGGAGCTGCTAGCATCTCTTTCTGGAACTCCAATTACATACGCATTATACCTTTCAGTTTCTTCTCTCCTTTTTGTTTATTTTCTGTTGATCATCTAAGTTAATTAATCCTGTATTCAGCTATGTCTGATTTGTTACTAAAACCATCTACTGAGTTCAAATGATTGGTTTTTCAGTTTTAGACTTTCCATTTGATACTTTAAAAAATAGTTTATAGCTCCCTATGAACTTCTTTATTTCTAATTTTTTGATCTTTTAACTTCTTGTTTTATTTTCTGTTAGCATTTGCTATTTTTATTTTTTTAGTTTAGATTTTCATTTCTGAAATTTTTTTTCTTTCATCTCTAATTAATTCCCAGTTTATCTCATCTAATTTCTGAGATTTTCTAAGTTTGACTTATGTTATTCTTTTATATATTTAATTTTTACTGAGTCAGGGTCTTGCTCTGTTACCCAGGCTGGAGCGCAGTGGCGCGATCTCAGCTCACTGCAGCCTCTGCTTCCTGTGTTCAAGCTATCCTCCCACCTGAGCCTCATGAGTAGCTGGGACCATAGGCACGCACCACCATGCCTGGTTTTTTTTTTTTTTTTTTTTGTATTTTTAGTAGAGACGAAGCTTCGTCATGTTGCCCAGGCTGGTCTTGAAATCCTGAGCTCAAGCTATGGCCTGCCTTGGCCTTCCAAAGTGCTGGGATTACAGGCATGAGCCAGATTTACGTTACTCTTATTTTCTGTAATGTTTCTTTTTAAGAAGCTTGTTCTCATACATTAGACACATCTTTCTGTAAGGACATTATATTACTCCTTTAAAATTTTTTTTGTTTTAAAAAAAATCATTCTATGTAGAATTTGACCATCATGCATTTCTTTTGCTTAGTTTTATACATTAGTTTGCTTGAACTTTCAGTAGAGGCTGGGTCAGGCAAACTGTTCTCACTCTATATCTCTAGAACTTTCTCTTCTGTTTTTTCCAAATCATTAAAAGAAAAAATTTTGTGTGGATTGAGAGACAGTTTATACTTTCTGGAATCTGCTTCTCTGTTGCTTTCCTTTATCTGGGCTTTCTTTTTCCTTTGCTCTTACTATCTTTACTTTGCTCAGTTTGGATGTGATTACCAATTGTTTTTCCTCAGTGTGGAATTTTTTGTCTTGAAAGGTATCTTCTACTAGTTAGTTTCAAGAGTTCATAGGGATCAGTGTTTTCTAATCCTTTCAGAACTACTGGGCACCCTTTGTACTAAACCTCTCTCAGTTTCAGCTGCCGTTCTCAAATTGACTGTTGTGATTTCCAGGGAAGTAGTCTTTGACATTTTTGGGATTCTCCTGTTCTCAGTTCAGACTTCATTTTAAAAAACAAGCCAGTCTTCTTTTGTGTTAACAACTTGCTTAATAAAATCATTGATGTGTTTCACTTTGTAATTTCTTGTAAAATGTCTTATTCTTTTCATTTTTTAAAGGTCAGATACTTCACACTGATGTGGTTTACTTGCATTGTGGACAAGGCTTCCGAGAGGCAGAGAAAATAAAGAGGCTTTTGCTGAATTTCAAGTATGAAAATAAGTAATCTTTTGAATATTTCAGTGGCTCAGCCAACCAGAGATACCTTTGAAGCCCCTAATTTGGAGGGAGGGATTAAGGGAGGTACCTTTGTGAGAGAGAAGGAACCATGTAAAACAGTGCTGGGGCAAAATTGCTGGAGAACTCTGCATGTGGAGACTTGAGAAACGCTGCACCCTTCCTTTGCTACCTTCACAAATAAAGGAGGTAATATGGGCAGATGTGAGCAGTTCATTCTTCTGTTCCAGTTTTCTGCCTCCCTTCCTCCCTCCCTTCTTTCCATCTGAGGAATAGATGTGGTTGTAGTTAGAAGTTTCAGAAATTGACAATGTATTATATAATTTAATCATAGTATTTTACTGTGGCTTAGATTGCTGCAGAGTTGACTTACCCATGTCTAATTTTGGTTCCTTCTTGATGCGAAGAAAGCTGACTTTTTTGAGATAGTGTGGCAGTAAAATACTTCTTTGCTGCCTCCTATACCAAATGCAGGGCAGTGTCTTTTATTCTATATAAGTCTGTGTTTTTCTTGTGCAACAGTGGACAGGTTGCTTGTATATATGAGAGAATAAGAACATCATATAATAGTATTTGTGCATTCTGTACATTTTCTCTGGTTGTTTTCAAAGCATGCCTGGAAATTCAGTTTGTCATTCTGTTTCTGACTTGAAGCTGCAGCACAGTGGTGATTGGAAATGGAACTGCCTGCCGAGAAACAGAAGCTTACTTTGCTGACCTGATAATGAAGAATTATTTTGCACCACTGGATGTTGTTTACTGGTAAGGCTGTTACGTATGTCTCTTTTCTTGGAGAAGCATGGGAACTTTAAAGTTCCTTTTGTGATGAATCCTCCCTTCTCTTTTTAAGATGTACTTCTTCTTTGCCCTCCAGATCACCTCTTGGTGTTCACGAGAAGTTTGCAGGATAATGTAAAGTGTCTGAGTCTTGGAGACATTTGAGATAGGAATGATTAGAGCAGGACAGAGTCCAGAAACTTTTTACAGAAGCAGCACATTAGGGCTCAGTTTCATCGGATTTTCTAGGCTATACATTGTGTGAGGGTTCTAGTTAACTATTGAATAATAAGTAGAATGATGTACCAGGCAGGCTAGCAGCTAGTAGACTGTGAATAACTTAGCCTTCTTCTCCCAAAGCTTTGAAGCCTATTAATCATTACCCTTCAGAACTGAGAGCCAAGGTAAGTATTATGAATTAAAAAGTATTTCCAGTATTCTTTCCTCATTTATCCCTTGGTCACAAACTTTTATTTCATATAGCCATACAGATAACTTGTGAATAGCTTTGGATTAGAGACCCAATTTCTCTAGTCTTGTCCCTGCATCTGTAGTAGTTCTGCTTTCTTTCACCATTGTTTCCCTTCTTGCTCTTTGGATCTCAATAGTCATGTCTACCTTTTCCAAACTACAGTAGAATATTAAGTCCTAAAGGATTTAATTCTAGGAGAGAGGGTAGTTATAATGGCTGATATTTAACAGAAAGTGCTCAAGAGCTATCTCCCACTGCTAGTGAGAAAACTAATAACTAAAAGAATAGTCGACTGATGAGTAGGTGGCTGATAGGATCAACAAACCAACAGAAAGTAAAACCTAACACAGGAAGAATTCTAGGATTTGTGTAAGTAGGCCAAAAGGGAAGGGCCAGGCAGTTAGTATAGTCGAGAGTGCCAAGAGTGTAGTCAGAGTCAGAAAAACAAACTCGTGGTAACAAGGGGAGTAAGAGAAGGTCAGGAACAAACTATAGGTGCCATGGGATCATGATTCAAAAAGGAAACAGATTAAAACATCCACTGCGGGATTTTTCCCTCTTTCTCTTGTTGTAATTTATTTTTATTTTTTATTATTTATTTATTTATTTATTTTTAATTTTTTTTTTTGAGACGGAGTCTCGCTCTGTCCCCCAGGCTGGAGTGCAGTGGCCGGATCTCAGCTCACTGCAAGCTCCACCTCCCAAGTTTACGCCATTCTCCTGCCTCAGCCTCCCGAGTAGCTGGGACTACAGGCGCCCGCCACCACGCCCGGCTAGTTTTTTGTATTTTTTAGTAGAGACGGGGTTTCACTGGGTTAGCCAGGATGGTCTCGATCTCCTGACCTTGTGATCCGCCCGTCTCGGCCTCCCAAAGTGCTGGGATTACAGGCTTGAGCCACCGCGCCCAGCCTCTCTTGTTGTAATTTAAGTTGGCCTGGGAAATACTGTGGTTCTTCCCTATTCTGGGAACTGCAAATGTGCACCCAGTCCTTTTGAGAAACTAATACAAGCACTGATGTAGCTGGTTCAGTTTATTTCAGGTACCTTCTCTGATTTTTTTTTAACCCGTTCACGTTAATTTCATGTAAATATCTTGCATATATTTGTAGTGGTTGTAAGTACAACTTTCAAATCATAAAAAATATTAAGTCGTGAAGATGTCTTCAGTTTTTTCTGCATTTGCTTATAGAATATCCCTTGATTGGGATATGTATGTCCCATGGGTTCATCTTTTGTTTTAATCATTTACTAGTTAGGCAGGTTTTGAAGAGTAACTTAGCCTTTCTTAGCTTCACTTTCCTTCATTTTTAAAATGGGGAAAAGAATATCTACCTTATAGGTTTTTTAACAGTATTAAAAGTGAGATAACATAAATTACAACAAAACACTAAGGCTTTAATAAATAGTATGTTTTTTTATGAGTGTTTGTTTATATATGTACTTTTATTACAAATATAAATTATATGTATTTAAAAGTGCTGTGAAATTAGAGGCAGTATTTTCTTATGCAAATTAATAAACCTACATAAAGTTCATTTTCACCTTGATGCAATAAGGATGATAGTAAAATCTATCACTGGATAGTAATAATGTCTATCGCACTTTTGTAAAATAATCTGTGTATCGTGGTATCATGAGATGTTCAATCTTATTAATGGATATGAATTAGATGCCGTTTTAGTTGAGCCTCACAATAGGTGCTGTGGTATGATGTGAAGTATGTGAGCTATAGAGACAGACCTAGGTTCAGGCCTGCCACCTACTGCCTCTGATTAGCCATATATTTTTAATCCTCTGTTAGCTTTAGCATGTCCTTCTGTGGAAATGTTACTTACCTGTTAGCACCATAGACCATTGTGAAGATTTAAAATGGAATGTGTTATGTATCTCCTATTTTTAAGGCTGTTTTTAGTAAATATGTTAAGTGTGGGCTAATCTTTGACATTAGGGAGACCCCATTAATATGTAAAAAAAATTTCTTTTTTTTTTTTGAGATGGAGTCTCGCTCTGTCACCCAGGCAGGAGTGCAGTGGCACGATCTTGGCTCACTGCAAGCTCTGCCTCCCAGGTTCACGCCATTCTCCTGCCTCAGCCTCCCGAGTAGCTGGGACTACAGGTGCCCGCCACCACGCCTGTCTAATTTTTTATAGTTTTTCGTAGAGACGGGTTTTCACCGTGTTAGCCAGGATCCTTCATCCCTTCTTTGCACTTTTATGAATATAGTCTCCATTAGGCATTTTCTTTCAGAAGAGCCCCATTTTTGTTGCAATTTAAGACTTGCTTTGGATGGTAGTCTTTCTCCTATAATCTGTTTTCTCCTTTCTGCTCTAATTATATGGGGTTTTAAAATCTACCCCTGTGATAAATTATAGTAGCTATTTTCTACAGTTGAACCAATTTTGCAGTTCTGATTTAACTCTACTTATAGTGTATTAGTCTTTTAAAGTACTTTTTGCATTTCTTTGCTAATATTATGTGCTTTTGAAGTTTTTAAATGACGCAAATATCTAATTGGAATTTATAGCAAGTGCTTTAGAAAAATCAGCTGGTTAATTTCATTTTATTACCATTTTGCCAATTCAAAGTGCCTATTTGAGAAAAGTATGTTTTCTCATCTTAACACTTTGAAGTTACATTGAAATTGAAATCTCCAGGCTTTCTCCGGCAGTCATTTTTAATACCTTCTGAACAGATAATCTGATGGGTATTTCTATAATCTTGTCAGCCACTCATCCTGAAAAACCTTTTCCAGCCATATCTACCAGCACATTTCCTCTTATCTGTTCCTTCCAACACTCTTTGCCTCGACATGCTACCATAGGTTAGCAAATGCCATGCTATATATCCTAATTCATAAACCCCATGAAACCTGACCCATTCATCTATCTTTTCTCTCATTCATTTCTCTCCCTACCCTTAAAATACCTTACAAATCATGATACTTACACATATTATGGGGCAAGCCATCCAAAGCTATAAATTCTAATTACCAAAGGAGCAAAAAGTTAAACTGGGGTTAAATTGCAGAATGTAACCATGCAGAATGGTTAAATTGCAGAATGTCTCAGTTATCACATACTGAGTTGTGATAGTTGAAGTTGAAATGTTCATGAAAAAATGAAAGTTGAAAATGTTCATGAAAAATTATACAGTTTTATGGGTCATTTGTTAAAAGTATATGCTAGAATGGTTTGCAATTTTCAATTTGTTGACATATAGCAGGCACTTATTTTGCTTTTGTAGTTATACATTAGTTTGTGTTTTTTAGATTCATACATAGTGGAATCATACAGTATATAATCTTTTGCTAGCTTCTTTCATGGAGCATGATTATTTTGAGATTTCATCCTCGTTGTTGCAGAAACCAGTGGTTCTTTTTATTACCGAACAGTATTCATTGTTTGGCTGTATCACGATCATTCAATCACCTGTTGATGGATATTAAAGTTGTTGCTACTTTTTTGCTACTACCAGTAAAGCAGCATGAACATTCGTTTACAAGTCTGTATGGATATATGCTGTCATTTCTCTTAGGTAAATAACTAGGTGTGGAAAGTCTGTGTTGTGTGGTGTATGGTATATGTTTAACTTAAGAAACTGTCAAGCTTTTTCCCAAGATGGTTGTACTATCTTACTTTCCCACCAGCAATGTATCAGAATTCTAGTAGTGGCAGTGGCGGCCCATCTGGAGCAGCTGCTGGGAAGACACCGGCTGCAGCAGGGGAGTTGTGGCTGGGATTACATGCTCCGTAGGTGATGGGAGCCCCACCTCCTACCAGGTTAGTGGGGCAGAAGCCCCATGCTCCTGGGTGCAGTTGCAGCTGCCCAGCTGCAGCTCTGGACCTGAGCATCCCTGTGCTCTCAGAGGCCTGTGTTGCCCCTGCAGGCTTGGAAGTGCCTGCTCTAGTTCCCTGGTCTCTCCCTGCTCCCAGCACCTGCTCCAGTACAGAGCAAAGTTGTGGCTGAGCCTGGGCACTGTTGCGACCTGGACAGGTGTGCATGCACTCGGGGCAGTGCTGACACCAGCCCCTCCTGCCTCAGCCTGTTCAGGACTTTGGGCACCAACAAACACAGGAGTGAGGCTGGGGTGGGGTGATGGCTAAGGGCAGCTTGGCACAGGCCTACAGGTGTCTCCTGGCACAAACAGCCCAGGCACCGTGGATGCATGTTGGTGATGGGAGGCAGACATTCCTGGGTGGCAAGGGGCAGGTCTCAGTGAAACCCCGACCTCCAAGCCAGGGCCTACATGAATCCTGGAGGCCGGGCTACCATTTCTGGGTGGACCAATCACCCATGGACCATGGACCAATCAGCATGCATTTCCTCACTTCTGAGCCCATAAAAACCCTGGACTCAGCCAGACTGACACAGATGTTGGGACTACCAGCTGTGGGAAGGAGCTACCCACTTTGGGTCTGCTCTCTGCTGAGAGCTGGACACTTGTCAGGAGACCTGCCTGCAGAGTGGGGCTACCCACTGCTCATCTTCTCTCCACTGAGAGCTGGACGCTCATTGGGATAACCTGCCTGCAGAAAGGGGCTACCCACTGTGGGTCTCCTCTGCTGAGATTTAGATACTCATTGGGACAACCTGCCTGCGGAAAGGGTCTATCCACTTTGGGTCTTCTGAGAGCTGTTCTGTCACTCAATGAAGTTCCTCTCCGCCTTGCTTACCCTCCAGTTGTCCACATACTTCATTCTTCTTGGACATGGGACAAGAACTCTGGTCCCACCAAATGGTGGATCTGAAAGAACTGTAACACAAACAGGGCTGAAACATGCCCTCCTGCCTGCCATGTTGCAGACCTTGAGAAGGAGAAAAGAGCTAGCTGCAACCCTTTGGGGAGCCCAGACCTAGGTGCTCCCTAAGCCAGGGCTATGACACCCTCTTTGGGACTCTGTGGTTCGTGGCATCTCCCACCTTCCAAGCACCACGGCGTTCCCCTTGTCCAGATGTGGGTGTCTGCAGTGGTTGTTGTGTGCGATACATCTCGTCCAGCCACAGCCTTGCATGGCACCGCCTGCCCTGCCACAGCTGGCACACCTACCGGTGCACAGTGGCCGGACCCTGTGTTCACTCACACACTGCTCACCACACTACGCCTGGCTCACCCTTGGCAGGGTGAGATCCGGGCGAGTATCACCAGCCAAGCACAGCCTGCCAGCTTGAGTGAGTGGAATGAGCCCAGGGAGCTTGACAAAACTCGGACAAAGGCGCCACTGGCCACAGAGGTGTCTGGCTGGAAAAGTGACACCCTAAGGATTCCGTAACACTAGTTTCTCCATATTCTCAATGGAATTATGAAGTTATGGTCAGTGCTTGGTACGGTCAGCCTTTTTTAAATTTAGCTGCCCTAGTGGATATGTAGTGATATCTCATTGTGGTTTTAATCTGCATTTTCCTAGTGATTAATGATCATGAGCATCTTCATTTGCTTATTTGCCATCCATGTATCTTCTTTGGTGAGGTATCTGTTCAAATCTTCCCATTTAAAAAAATGGATTGTTTTCCTTGTGATTATTGAATAAGCATTTTTTGTTTATTCTGAATTAAGCCCTTTGTCAGGTGTATGTTTTGTAAACATTTTTTCCCAGTCTGTGGCTTTTCACTTTTTTTTAAACAGGATCTTTTGAATAGCAAAAATTTTAGTTTTGAGAAAGTCCAATTTATCAATTTTTTGGTATAGTTTTTGCTTTTTGTTTTCTATTTAAGAAATTTTGGGCTGGGCGCGGTGGCTCAAGCCTGTAATCCCAGCACTTTGGGAGGCCGAGATGGGTGGATCACGAGGTCAGGAGATCGAGACCATCCTGGCGAACACGGTGAAACCCCGTCTCTACTAAAAAAATACAAAAAACTAGCCGGGCGAGGTGGCGGGCGTCTGTAGTCCCAGCTACTCGGGAGGCTGAGGCAGGAGAATGGCGTAAACCCGGGAGGCGGAGCTTGCAGTGAGCTGAGATCCGGCCACTGCATTCCAGCCCGGGCGACAGAGCGAGACTCTGTCTCAAAAAAAAAAAAAAAAAGAAATTTTGGCAAAATCAAGGATACTATGATTTTCTCCTAGAAAATCATAGAAGTTTTATAATTTTAACTCATTAAGTCTGTAATTTAATTTTTGGAGAACTGACATCCATTCAATTTTTTTTTTTTTTTTTAAGATGGAATCTCACTCTGTCGCCCCAGGCTGGAGTGCAGCGGCGCAATCTCGGCTCACTGCAGCTTCCGCCTCCTGGGTTCAAGTGATTCTCCTGCCTCAGTCTCCTGAGTAGCTGGGATTACAGGCGCCTGCCACCATGCCCAGCTATTTTTTGTATTTTTAGTACAGACAGGGTTTCACTATGTTGGTCAGGCTGGTCTCAAACTCCTGACCTCATGATCCGCCTGCCATGGCCTCCCAAAGTGCTGGGATTACAGGCGTGAGCTACCATACCTAGCCCATTTAATTTTAGTTTTATTTTTCATCTAGAAGTTCTGTGTTTTTCATATCTGCTTGATGATTCCTACAGTTTTTTCCTGGCTATAATTTTCAAGCCTGTCTTTTTTTTAAACCTTTGATTTTTAAATCTTTGATTTTATAATCTGTGTGATAATTCTAGAATCCTTGGAAGTTTATTTCTGCTATATACTGTAATTGCTGGTTCTGCTTTGTGATGCTTTCTTTCCTTTTTTGTTCAGTTTTTATGGTGAACTTTTTCTTTTGATGGAACTTTGTGGGAATTCATTTAGGCCTGCATTGATGGTAAGTTGCTTCAAAGAGGATTTGCATTTGTTTCTGCTGCACTCCCTTAGGTACTCCCAGGTTGGGATCACTTAAATTAAATTCTCGACTTCAGTTTTTTTCTGACCACCCAGGTAGTGTGAATTTAGGCTACAGACCAGACAGATGGCTTATGGTTCCATATTCTCATCAGCAATTCCCCCCTTCATCAGCCTGTGACTGAGTTTGAGATAGTCCATTTTCGTTGTGATCCCCTGGGGGTAGAGTATAATGAGTTATATTTCTGTTTTATTCTTACATTGAGGGCTTAACCTAACTCTGGAGTCCTAGCTTTACATGTGTGAGAGTAGGTAGGGGATCTTTTGTTAACATCTGTATCTTAGGTGGATCCTGGGTTTTGTATTTTGTTCTTCTGGTTCTGTGAAGCTCTGTGAGGCCATGAAACTTGAAAATAAAACACACTTCGTTCAGCAGATGGCCTCAGCTGAAAGTCAGCTTTGGAAATCAAGGTTCTCACATATACTTCATTTTTTTTTTTTTTTAGCAAAAAAATTTCTTTCTTGCCAACTCACACATCTCTATAAGAAGATAGGTCTAGTATTTTAGTTGTTTTCAGTAAAAGGTGAATCCAAGTAGCTAATTTCTCATATTGGTTTTGTATTTTAAATTTTCTTAAAATGTAAAATTTGCTCTTTTCAGACACCAAAGACAGACCATAAAGAAAAGTAGATAAAGATCTTTTAAATCATCTAAATTTACACTTTTGAGTTAAGAATTACTTGTTTCTTTTAGTTCTTTCCTCAGGATGTCTATGCCTGTGGAAACATGTACACGATACAACCTTCATCCTCTGGCAATTTAATATTCTTTTTTTTTTAAAGGATGCTTAAGAGGGAGATCTTGAAAAGTCCAGAAAAATGCCAAGAGGAAAATAAAAATCACTGGTACTCTCACTACTCAGAGAATCATATTAATGTTATTATATATTTTCTTGTAGTTATTTTACCTATGCATGCATTTATTCAGCAAATATTTATCACCTATAAATGTCAGATTGAATGAGATAGACTCAGTAAGGTACAAGAAGAGAACAACTTTTTCTTTACTACCTCCTCTCTTTATTCAACTCATGTTTGGATGAACTCATGTTTGGATGAACTCATGAGTTCCTGGCTGAAATAATGGACAGGTATCATAGCCTTTTCAGTCTCTCTTAGTTATTAGCATAGTCTCATTTCAGCAGTTGAAATATCTTCTCTAGTGCAATAATCAGAGCTCCAAACTTGAGATAAGTTCAATTAAATGTCAGGCCTGTTTCACTCTGGGAGATGCTACTTCACTGTCGGGATTTGCAGGTGGTTTATTGGGATTTGTAGTTAGTATCTTCTCTCTTTTCCTCTTTGTTATTCTTATTTTCCCTAACTCACTAGCTGAATTTTTGATCCCTCTAAGTTTAGTCCTCAGAGTTGAGTAGCATGGGGAAAAAGAGCATGGTCTTAGGAAGTAGGACCAGTTGCATTCTAGGTTAAGGCCCTTTAAGGCCCTCTGGGTGGCCCAAATACAATTGCTGATGCTTCCTTTCATGGGGTGTTATGAAGAATTTTTCTGTTTTTGTTTTCTGAGACTTCCCCTGCAAGGAAGCTGTGATGTAGCTGATATCTTCTTTGGTTGACTGGTTCCTGCTTTCCCTCTTTAGCCCTGGGCTTCAGACCAGCCATTCTCATCTGAGTTACTTCGCTGCTCAGTCCTCTTGGACAGAATCTGTTGAAAGCCTGCCATACACTTCCTCCTGCAGGCCCATTTGGCTCATACCTCCTTGCCTGCTCTCCAATGGCAACTTATCCTTAGCACAGCTGTCTCCCTTTTTAATTTTCTCTCTCTCTCATACCTTGTGCTTGCTATGTATTCTCTTTCTTACCCATCCTTGCCTTCCTCTCATACTTTTCTGTGCCCTCAGAGGTAGCTCTTCCTTTTCATTTTTCTAAGGCATGTTTAGCACTCCATACTCGGAGCATATGTGAAGCTCACGAAGTGTTCCCAGTAAAGCACCTTCCACTTGGCATGTGATGGATAAGATATTCTTCTATGTGAAATGTTGAGAGAGCAGGAAAAATAGCATAGCATCCCAGTCATCTTCCCAAAGAATTTTTTTCTCTCGAACCTAACTCTTGTCCCTCCCCCCAAAACACATCCATTTTATAGGACACAGATGGATGATTGCTGTTGTTGACAAAACAGGCCTTTGATGCTTTAGCTAGAACAAAAACATCCCATTGCTCCTATTTCCATCATCCAGTCAGCAGAGTATCCCTCAGAACCAAGACTATGTGACAGGCATAGTATTGTGTGCTGGGAACGAGAGCAGTATAGGTGAAGTCCCTACCCCTCTTGAAGTTTGCATTCCAATGGGGAAAACAGAGAAAAAGATAAGTGTGTGTGTATTTTTATATATGTCAGTTGGTGAAAAATTCTATATCGAGAATTAAAAGCAAGGTAAGGCGATAGTGACAAGAGGTACAATTTTTAGATAAGTATAGTTATAACCGATATTCTTGGTATATGAGACACATTTTAAGAAGCCTCCAGTGCTGAAGTACAGTGTGATGAATTTGTGTCCTCCTTTATCCTACTATCCAGATTCATGTTCTCTTTATCCTCATTTTTCTGTGTCGTATAAGCCTGTGTTTTTCAGATTGTAACTTGTAACCCATTGATGAAATGTGAAGTCCATTTAGTGCGTCTCAACCAGCATTTTTAAAAAGTTAAATAGAAAAGAATAGGAAATAAAGGGCATTTTGTGTAGTAAGCTAAGTATTGCCTCATGAATATTTGTTTTCGTTACATATATGTATTGTGTACTGGGTTGTGATGTATTTCTTATGGTTGATCATAAAAGTTTGAGGAACATTGTTCTATGAAATTACAGTTTTCAGCCTTTAAAAATGCAAAGTTAAGAGAGAAGATTGGCCTGCAAGAGTCTTCAGTGAAAAGTTAGAAAGCTTTTAGAAATAAAATTCAGACCACCTTGTACAACTGCAAAAGATCCTCTGAAGGAAAGTAAATAGAGGGATGGTTCTCAGAACACAGTGGGATATGTAAGCTGGACAGATGTGCTCTTCCAGTAAAATAATGAGCCATGATCCTTACCATATTCCTTGGAAAAAAGTTAAATTAATGAATAGAATTTTCCCAATCTCAATTAAAATTCCTCATGTCAAAGAAAACTTTCCAAATACTTTAGTTATTAACACGTTAAAACTTTATTATAATCTTATTTCAAGGGAAAAGGCTTCTAATAGGCCAATTCAGAGATGCACTCTTTGTAACAAAATTTTATGGAAAACAGAACATAATTCCAGTAGAGAAAAACACAAATAAAAATGTTTGGGTGATTGGTTTGCTAGATCAAGTCTTCTACTTACTAGAGTATGTCAGAAAATTGCTTAAGTATTCTATCAAGTGTGTTTTTTTCCCCAGAAGAAAAGAAAGAAAGGAACCTTTCTTGTATGAATTATGTCATTCATACAAGAAAGGTTCTTTGCCAAACCAAGTGTGGAACAATTTATTTTAGTAACTAGTATCTGATTTAGCTCTTATATATTTAATTGTATTATGTAATATGCAAATATTCTATTGTGTTCTCAGTAGAACACATTGACTTCCAGGGGCTTTGCCACCAGAAAAAGATTGGGAACTAAAAGTAAATTAATTTGGCCGGGCGCGGTGGCGCACGCCTGTAATCCCAGCACTTTGGGAGGCCGAGGCGGGCGGATCATGAGGTCAGGAGATCGAGACCATCCTGGTGAACACGGTGAAACACCGTCTCTACTGAAAATACAAAAAATTAGCCGGGCGTGGTGGCAGCGCCTGTAATCCCAGCTACTCGGGAGGCTGAGGCAGGAGAATGGCGTGAACCTGGGAGGCCGAGCTTGCAGTGAGCGGAGATTGCGCCGCTGCACTCCAGCCTGGGCAACAGAGCGAGAGTCCGTCTCAAAGAAAAAAAAAAAAAGTAAATTAATTTGTATGTATTGACTGCATACTGCCTGCCAGGTGTGGATTTTACAAGGACATATACAAAGGTGAAAGAAGTGTAAGTAACCAAGAATGTATGTAAGAGGGAAGTTACTGATCTGTTAAAAATAGTTCTGGAAGACCAAAACTTAAGAACTAAATTCCTCCTTTACCTGCTTCCCCCCATGTATAGCATAAAAGTTTTTTAATGATTATCTTTGGGTAAAGAGAGTTAGAAAAGAAATCTCATTGCTTGTAGATAATATCATAATCGTAATCAGTGGATAAAAGAGTAGACTTGTTCAACTTCTCTTTTGATTTGTAAGATAGGATGATTTGGGGGGCTGAAAAGACGAATAAGTATCAATAAAAGAAAACTAAAATATAATTAAAATAAGAAGATATTAAGAGATCTTCTGTTTCTTATTTTATCTTCTGGCCCAGATGAAACATTTTCTGGAGTTCTGGGTGGACTTGTACATAAAATTTTGATACCACTGTTGGTAATTGTTGAGAAATTGTAGAAGCTTGGAGATGAACCAATGTTATTTTGATGTTCCAGAGGGAAAATAAAATAGGTTATATAGATGACTGAGTGTAACCTTGAACAGGCAAGATTATTATTAAATTATGAAAGAATGGTTTATGAGCACTTAGGAAGGGACAATAGAACAATAATCATTGGACATCACCATGCGTTTCTTACAAATACAACATTTTGGTCTTAACCTATTTCATTTTCTGTTAGGAAAATTAGACTGGTAGAAACATCTGGACCTCAGCATAGCTATTGATAGTCTCTTAGTACCCTTATGGACAAATTGGAGATTTGGTTATGTGGCTCCCAAAAAGATGTTGATTAGCTAATGTTTTGATGTCTGGTTTGAGGTCTCTAGTGTTGTGCCACAAACATTGTATTAGCTAACATTTTAGTCAATAATTCAGTCAAGGTTTGGAGACACGCTTTTCAAATTTGTGGACATTGAGGTGTGTTAGAATCAGGACCAAAAAAGTTTTTGAAAGACTTGAGTGTTTGGACCTAATCTAACAATATGAATTTTAATAAGGATAAATTAATTTTGTGATGCTAGGGGAAATTTTTGGTAGAGATTTTTGGATGATTTCTAGGGTTTCTTTTTACTCTGTGGGTGACTCTATCAGAATAATGTGCAGCAGATCTCCCCTGTCCTGAACCACCTGGACCTTTTTCTTTTGCTTTGGTGTAAAGAAACTTACTTTCCAAAAAATCACTAAGCTTAGCTATATAACTTAAAATCTATCTAGCTATGTAAAGTTCATAATGTTATGAAGTTAATACTGCTTTATATGGAGGAAAAGATGTGGTTGGTGTTATTAATTTCTCACTAGTGCCGTAGTTTCCGTTTCACATGTGGAATTTGAAATCAGGATTTTTGTATTTAAATATCCTGTCTCCTCCATATGCAGTTTTCTAGGAATGATAAAAACCATATATCATCCTTGGAACTTGGGATAGCCTAAATTGTTTTCTGGATATTAAAACTAATATCCAGATTATCATGCCTAATGACAAGTTAAGGTGCTGTGTTATTTAAATTTCTCATTTCTTTCTACAGTAATGGCTTGAGATGATGTACTGTGACATTCTAGAACTTTGTTGCCTTTTTTCTCTTGATACTCATCTCCATTTCTGTGACTATTATAAACACTGAGCTCTTGTTTATAGGGTTTCCTTTCTAGGATGTTTGTGAAACAAGGTAAATTGCAAAGTAAAACTGTGTTTTACAATCAATACAATTTATGTTCATTTTGTTGAAAGGCAGAATGTTTTTAAAAATACATATTTAAATAGACCATTTCAGTGAAGTATGTTGGGAAAGGAGACATAAGGAATGAATAGTTTGGGTGTGTGTATATGTACATGTGTGTATGGTTTTAAAATACTATTTGGATTTGAATTCAGTTTGACCGTTTTTGATCAAAATAAAACGTTTTACCAGTTTGTAACCCATGTGTTTTTGTGTTCCAAAGTCCAATTTAAATATCTGCAGGAGTTACCCCACCCCCTCACTGTAGCCCCTCTTGCAGATTTTTGTTTATTGACTTAAATTAGAATTGGCCTAAAGCCCAGTGATGGTCATTTCTTGTCTTAAGGTGTTTGGTTACAAATCTGCTTTTGTTGCCAGATCCAATAAAGATTCTTGATTGTTTTTGTTAGTTTTATTATAAGTTCTTGCCAAAGATACAATGTATTATAACCAAAACAGATGTCCTGTTTAGACAAGTATATTTAGGCTCTAACAGAACCTAAAATGTAAATTAAACATGTTCAGCATTAATGTAACAGTTGATGAACTTTGGGATTTTATCAGTGTTTTTGATAACCTTTAGAACTAGAGGAAACAATGCCTAACTTTGAGCAATTGTTTTACATATTTTCTCTGTCTAATCTCAGTTTGTGTATGTACAGTTTTACACTCCTAGATACTCCTCCAAACTGACATTTTACTGCCATTTTGAAAATAGAGTGTAATTCACCAATTTCCTGTATACAATTTTGTTCTTAAAGAGCATACATCAGATGAACAGTATTTTCTGTTAGAGACTTCAGTTGAGTAGAAAAGGATAGTTTCTAAGACTTTAATGCTTGTGAATAGGTAGATGAAATAATTATGCATAGACCCTCTTATTAATGCTGTTCTTGGTGAAGTTAGGAACCATATTAGGGTTGTAGTGCCCATCCTTTAAGACTTTCAGTAACCATCTCTGTGGATAGGGTCCAGTGCAGTCTTAATTTCTGCTGAATTCTGTGTTTTGGTGAACAACAGGTATGTAGTGAATTCAAGATGAATGTATTTCTATTAAGCAGTGTTAGCTCTTTTTTTTCTATCATAGTTTCTAGGGTAAATTAGATGTGTGAGGAATAAGACTGTATTATCAATGGTTACCACTGGAAGCATTTTTATTTTAAGATTGTTGACTCTTTGGCCTATTCTTATCCATATTTTCTTCTTTTCTTTGGGATTAAACAGCTTACTGTTTTGTCTCACCTTTGGCCAACACATTTTAAAAAATGTATTCAATTTCTTATTGAAGGAATATCTAGGTTTTTTCTTAAACTGGGTTATGAAGAATTATTATGGTTCTCTCTCTCATTTTAGTTGCATTAGTTGAATTCAAAATTACTGAAATCCTTTGTTGAGATCTTTTTCTTTTGATTGTATAGGACTTGGAGATTCGGGGGCCAGAAATTGATAGTTGAAAATAGTAGTTCTTGAATTCACCTTATTTGTGTTTTATATATTTTTTGACTGGGGTGGGGGGTCGGTATACCTTTTGATTCTAGTGTATTTTGTGTGGCTAAATCTTTGTATTATGCTCTCCTAACTTAATGAAATACCTCTTTTAAATTCCCCACATCCGTACATTTCTAAGGTTACGCCCAGTTTAATTCCCATTACTTTTCTGCTTCATAGCACTTGCATTTTGAAGGAACCCTAACATTTGGGTTCACATTATGATAATTAGGTTTCAAGGGCATGGGGGATTAAAGATATCTCAGGTCTAGTTGCAGAATAAAGTTCAGAAGCACTTTTAAAACTTGCCTGATTGGTGGGTAGAGGTGCTTTTATTTATTCTCTACTCATGCAGCATTAATCCCTATTTCATCAGGTACCTACAGTGCTGTAATTCTAGACGTGACCTTGGGTCTTGATTTACTTCAGCTCCGTTTTCTTTATTAATGTGCCATGAAAGAGGTACATGAAAGATAGCCAACATCAAAGCACCTTTTAAAGTAAATTGGTTGATAGGAATTCCCTGGTATTTAACACTGTCTGTCAAATGTTTCAGCTGGTTTGCATCCTTTTACAAGCTATTGCTTGCTGCACTAAAAGAAATTTAAAGGAGTTGTTTTAAGTCTTGGGGTTGTGGCGGGGAGGGTGGTTGTGATGGTAGTGATGGTGGTGATGGCAGCGACGTGGCAAAAGTTAGCCAGAGAAGAGAGTAAATGAGAGTAAATGTTCTTTTTCAGCTGTGCCCCTCCCAGGATTGTTTTGTGTTTTTCTTTGGGTTAGGGAGTCTTTAATATAGTGCTTATGATTAGGAGGAGGAGGCACTCATCTTGGTTTTCAGAAGACTGAAGAGGGTGGCCAAAGTCATCAAACTTTTGTGAAAGAAATAATTAAAGGCAGTGTCAGTATCTTATTCAGAGATTGTTCAATCAGTTTAACTTCCAGCCTGTTTATTCTTTATTGAGTCATATGAGAAGAAGCTGTAAAGTGGGAAACTGAGTCTGAAGAAAGAACAAAGGAAACAGGACTTAGAGAAGTCTTGCCATATGTATTATGGAATGTTTATTTTCCTGTAAACATGTTTTAGAGGCTGTTGTCTCTGTTCTAGGCTGAATATATGGGGGTAGAACTTCTTACAGCTAAGTTTTGAAACCCTGGTTACTTCTTTGTTTCACAAATACTAGTTGGCTGTTTCTTCCTACTTAAGAAAAAAATATTTAAAAGCATTTTATTTTTTGGATTGTCACCATGATTGTCTTTGGATCTATTCCTATCATCTTTACCATAGAACTTTTTAATCTGAATAGTGAAGAATAGAAATTATGGAGTGTTTTAGATAATATTTACTTGCCTTGAAATATATACTTTATTTTCAATTTACTAATGTAACCTTGACTTGTTGAGATCTTTAAAAATCTATTGTAATAAAAACTTTATTGTAAATTGTATTTTTAATGTGCATTTTAATGTATTGAAATGCTTTAAAGTTGTATATTCTCTTGACATTCTGTAATATTCTTTTCACTTACCTGCTTATCTTTTTATTTATATATGGTGAGTATGAAAATAAATTTCAATCCAGACCTGGACTTGGCAGTTAGTTGAATTAAAGACTTTGGCCTGTGAAGGATAAGAAACCAACACAACAACTGACACAGAGGAGTTTGGTAGTGACCTTTTCTTTTCAAGGAAAGCAGATATTTGAGACAGACTGTAACCATCAGTATAGAATAAGCTACCGAGGTTTCTTGGGGTTTTGTGAAGGGAGATAGCCTTGTATGTGTGTGTAGGGAGCAGTATATGCAAATTATTTGACATTTGATTCTGTGATGAAGAAAGTGGGTGGAGAGGTACATCTTGCCCATTTGTCTTTGTTTTGTTTTTGTTTTTGAGACAGGGTCTCACTGTGTTGCCGAGGTTGATCTCGAACTCCTAGGCTCAGCCTTTCGTGAGTATCTGGGATTATAGATGTGCTGCACCATGTCCAGCTTGCCCCTTTGTTGACATAGGCAAAGTAGAACATCTTGCTGTCCTTGCCATATACCATATATGGTTCAGCCCCTGTATTTGGAAGAGTGACCTCTGGGCTTTAGAGACTGATACTAGGAACTGGGTAGTAGAAAAAAGGTTGAAAGTGCTATACCTTTCTATTTATGCCACATTTCCCTTCAGCCTCTGCCCCCATCCCCTTCACAGTTAATAGCATCTTCTTTCATATATAGGATGTGTGTCTGTAATAATTTGATATGACCCATCATAGTCATAGACAGGAGACAGTGAAGCATGATATTGCTTAGAAAGTTAAGATCTTATTTTGTAAGCACTTTAACTTTCCTGAGGCGGACAGTTGTGGAGTCCTTTGATTGACTTTTGATTCATGCTGCTGTTGCTGCTGCTTTCTTTTTTAAATATTCTGAGGTTTTGTGTATCCTACGTAATTTAGGATCAGCATTGTTATAGCACATGAATTGACCCTAGTGTTGTATGTGTTATCATTCAAATATATTAACTACAGGCTAGTCTAAAGCTTGATTAATAAGAGTTCACCTAGTCAAGGATCGTAAGATATTACTTAGTAATAAGCAACTTGAGCTTGCAAATGAATCATCAGGTTAGCAGTTGGTGGGTATATTTTTTACTGATTCTTGTGTTTACTCAGTCCATTTACCTAAAATTCCCACTCCCTTTCGAAGCATTTTTCTTTTTCCTTTCAACATAATGGTTTTCCTCAATCTAGGACTACGTAAGAAGTTTGATAGGCCACCCTTCTAATTCCTGGTTTGAATTTAGACAGTTCCATTGTTTAAACCATGCTGCTGCCATCATTGCCATTGTCATATTCTACTTCCTATTTTAAGTTTAAGGGATATGGGTGCAAAGAAGCCTCTGTACTGTCTTTCATAAGGAGAAATGCTTTGAGGAAGTCTTTCTATTCTTGTATGCTGTAATTTCTAGCATTCAATGATTTCCTTGCCTTCAAGGTTCTAGGCTTAGTTTGAGTTAAAATTCACTGATTATACAGGAGGAACCCAGATACCTTTTTTCTTTCCTCTCTCCTATTTGGGGGATCCCTAACTCAACTCATTTGGGAGACTTTATCTGGTTCTGAATAGGAAATACTGCTTTTAAATGGTTTAGACTTTGGTGAGAAAAGTAATAATTAAAATTTCTACCATGAAATGAGTTTTTTTTTCTATTTTAATAAAATTTTTATTGGGTGCAGAAAGACTGGAAGGGTGTTAGGGATCCCTGTTCAAATTTTTGGATTTGGGACTTGACATTTTTCTCATTTAAGGTTTTTATAAGAAGTGGATAAAGAAAGCAGAGCTAAGAATATGTCAGGAACATATTGGGCCTTTGAAATATCTTGGTTATTTCAGGTTTGATTTGTTTCTACTCTTCATTTTTTTACTGCTTTTCCCCCATCTTCCTTCTGACTACATTTCCTTAGTGAGAAGTGACAGGTTTCTGCTTAGTGGTAAAATGTAAAGTGTATCTGTCTTGTTGAATTTAATATCTTGGGGGATATTTGTCTCCAAAATCTAGTGCATACACAGAATCCTTTTTTGTCATTATATAGAAGGGAAATTCTTCTTTTAAATTCCTCTCTGCAGTTAAGCCTGAGATCTTACTATATAGTACTGTTAATTATTGACATTTTCACTAACATATTCAGGAATGTTTTGGTTATATTGGATAATTCTTTCCCTTTGACTATCAAAATTTTTTTACTCTTTCACTCAACACATTTTTTGAGCACTTTTATCTGTATAGTGCTTAGCATGGTAGAGTCAAAGATTTATAAAACCATATCCACTGACCATTTTGTGTTTAACCCAGCAGCCTCTTCTAAGCTCTAGCTTATCTGGATTCCTTTTCAGTTTCATACACTGCTGTTTTTCCCACCTGCTTTTGGTAATTGTACTTCTAAGCTTGTTAATCATTTTTTCTAGGCATCCTGGTACCTCTTCCTCACTCTTAAACTTAGACAACACCCCAGATATTTTCCTCACCCCCTTTGTCTTCTCTGTATATCTTCTTTTCCTTGATAATCTCTTCATCCACTTCTGGAGCTTCATCTTTTGCATCTTGTGGGTTCTAAGTCTACATTGTTTCAAGTTCTCACCAGAGACACGGACTCAGATTCAATGGCTTATACTAGTCTCTAGAGTACCCCTCTGATACCTCAGTTTCAACCAAATTTAGCTTTTTGCTTTGGCTCCCAAACCTATTTTTTATGTGTTTTTTATTCTTTTATAAGTCCCTCCTTTATTGATGTTAATTCTCTTGGGCACAACATTTGCATTCTTTGATTTCTTATTCTGTCATACACCCCATTCAAACTACCATGAAGTCCTGTTGATTCTGTCTCTAAAATGTGTCTCCTATTTCTTCCTTCCAATGCCTCTTGTTTACCATTCTTCTTCCTTTGAGATGTTAAGGCTTTCATGAGCTGGCCTCAACCTACTTTTCATGTATAGTCTCTTGATACTCACTTCTTAACCCAAGACACGGTGTTCATCATTCAAAGATTCATAATCTGGGTCTCCATATTTATTTTTACATTATGCCATTGTGATGCCATTCATTAAGGAATCATACAATTTAAAGAATTATATAATCAACAGTTTATTCATTATAAGAATCAGCCCAGAGTTACAATTACATCCTATATTTTATTAAATATATAAGCTAAGATAAATCCATTTTCAACATTGTTTTATTATTCAAAATTGCCTTGACTAAATCTCTCCTGATCTGCTCCTATTACTTACAAGGAAATTTTCGCTCCTGTTTTCCATGGCTTCCATTTAAGTGCCCTTTCCTTTCATACCGTGTATTCTCAGATACCTGTATACAAGGTGAGTTGGAATTTAGTTCTTTGAACGTGTTAGGTGGAAGTTTTCTACCCTTTTGTAGTTAAGAGCATAGGCTATGGAACCAGGTTCATATTACAGCTTCATCCTTTACTACCATGGTGACTGTGCTTAAGTTACTTAATCTCTCTGTGTCTCTTCGTCTCTGAAGTGGGGGTAATAATAGTATCTACTTCATAGGGTTTTCTTGAAGATTAAATTGAGTAGTACATTAACAAATACTTAGAATAGTGCTTGGCACATAGTATACAATCAGTAAATACTACCTGTTATTTTTATTATAACTTCGAAATGTATAGTAATTATTATTTTTGCTCATCCTGTTTTCTTCCCTTGGTATACCCTTTCCTCATCCTCTGCCTATCAAAATCTTACCTATCCTTCAGGGCCTGACTCACATACATTCTCCATGAAGTTCTCTAAGTTAGGTTAGAATTAATCTCACCCTTGTCTGTGCTCTCCTAAAATTTTCTATGTACTTCCATAACACTTAATAGCTGCCTTTGTACTGTACCGATTTATGTAACTTTTTTTTTGGAAATTCACTTATGACTGGGGTGGGAAGAATCGTTATTGTTCATCCATTTGGAAGAGTACTTAGTTCACTGGTTTGCCCATGTTGGCACTCAGAAATTTGAATTGATTTAAAACTTACTGGCCCCTCTCCCCCTGCACATAATGTATGTGGAGAGTATGTATATATATTCATATTTTATGTAAGAACCTTCTGTAAATAAGGCACTCCCATAAGGACTATGGAAGATACAAAAAATAAAAGGTATGCTTTTCAGATTAAAGCTACATTTTATAAAACATTCTAAAAACTATAGAAACAACTTAAAATGATTAAATGATCTGTGTTCCCAGTTCCCACTCAGCTTAAGACATATAACATTATCAGTACTTTTGAAGTCCCTGGCTGTCCCTTCTTTTTCACATCTCTTGACTTCCCCTCCATAGCTGTTCATGCTCTTGAGTTTTGTGTTAATAATTCTGTTGCTATTTTGCACGTTTCCTTTACAGGAATCCTACTCTTCTATAACTTGATTTTTCTTCCTTAAGATTATTTTATATTCATTCATTTTGATGTATTTAACTGTGATTCATTTTGAGTGGTGCATTACATAATTGTACAATATTTTTCTATTTTTGAGTTGATTAACATTTGGGTTGTTTCTGGTTTTGTTTATAATTTTTGGAAGTCTTGATTCATTTATTTTGTTTAACAGTTTTACTGAGATATTCACACACCACATAATTTACCTATTTGAAGTATATAATTCAGTGATTTTTAGTATATTCACAGATATGCAGCTATCACTACTAATTTTAAAACTTTTTCATCTCAAAAACCTGTACACTTTAGCTCTCACTCCCTTCTCTCCTGTCACCCGGTTCTCACCTTCCCTACTCCAGCCCTAAGCAGCCACTAATCTACTTTGTCTCTGTAGATAGATTTCCCTGTCCTGAATATTTCATATGAGTGGAGTCATATTGTGTGGTGTTTTGTAATTCACTTCTTTCAGTTAGCATAATGTTTTCAAGGTTCATTCATGTCATAGCTTGTATCAGAACTTCATTCCTTTTTATGGCCGAATAATATTCCGTTGTATGGATATACAACATTTTGTTTATCCATTTGTTAGTTGATTGACATTGAGTTATTTCCACTCTTTGGTGGTTATGAATAATGCTGCTATAAACATTCGTGTACAAGTTTTGGTGTGGACATATGTGCTCATTTCTCTTGGGTATACACCTAAAAGTAGAAGTACTATGGTAACCCTATGATTGTTTGAGGAACTGCAGACTGTTTTCCAAAGTGGTGGCACTCTTTTACATTCCCACCAGCGGTGTATGAGGGTTCTGATTTATCTACAACCTGCCACGGTTACCTGACTTTTTGGGTTTAACTATCTTAATGGGTATGAAGTAGTATATCATCGTGGTTTTTGATTTGGATTTTCCTGATGACTAATGATATTGAGCACTTCTTCATATGCTTATTGGCAATTTGTATGTATTTCTTGGATCAATGTCTGTTCAGATTCTTTGCTCATTTATTTTTAGAACCTAATAAGACACATGATAGTATGTTTAATTGGTGGTTTTAATTCTTTAAAAAATGTTAATATTTTCTTTAAATTGATAGTAAAAATTGTATGTATTTATCATGTACAACATGATGTTTTGAAGTACATATACATTGTGTAATGACTAAATTGAGCTAATTAACATCTATCTGCGTTACCCCACATAGTTATTTTTGTAGTAAGAACACTTTATATCTACTCTCAGCATTTTTTAAGAATACAATATATTGTTATTAACTATAGTCACCATATTGTATAGTAGATGGCTTAAACTTACTCTTCTGTAACTGAAACTGTTGCTATTTTTTATTTAGATATTGTGAGAGTTCTTTATAGTTCTGGATACAAGTCCCTTATCCAAGTGTATGATTTGCAAATATTTTCTCCCATTCTGTGGGTTGTCTTTTTACATTTTTGTTGATTACATTTGAAGCACAAAAGTTTTAAATTTTGAAGTCCAACTTTTCTATTTTTTCCTTTGTCGTTCAGATTTTTGGTGCCCTATGTAAGAACACTTTGCCAAATCCAAGGTCATGAAGATGAACTCCTGTTTTCTTCTAAGAGTTCAATAGTTTTAGTGCCTACATCCACGTATTTGACAGATTTTGAGTTAATTTTTGTACATGGTATAAAGTAAGGGTTCAAATTCATTTTTTTTGCATGTGACTATCCAGTAGTCCTACCAACATTTGTTGAAAAGACTGTTCTTTACTCATTGAATGATCTTAGCACCCTGTCCTAATCAGTTGACCGTAGACAAGTGTGTTTATTTGTAAACTCTCAGTCCTGTTTCATTGATCTGTAAGTCTATCCTTGTGCCATAACCACACCATCTTGATTGTTATTGTTTCATAGTCAGTGTTGAAATTGGAAAATACAAGTCTTCTACTTTGTTTTTCCCCAGATTGTTTTGGTTGTTCGGCATCCCCTGCAATTCCATTTGAATTTTAGAATCAGCTTGTCAGTTTCGCCAAAGAAATCAACTGGAAATCTGATGGCGATTGCATTGAATGAGTAGATCAGTTTGGGGATTACTGTCCTTTTTACAATGTTAAGTCTTTCAATCCATAAGCATTTGATGTCCTCCCATTTACTTAGATCTTTCTTAATTTCTTTCAACAATGTTTTATAGCTTTCAGAGTATAAGTTTGATACTTCCTTTGGTAACTTTATTCCTAAATATTTTGTTGTTCTTGATGCTATTGTAAATGGAATTTTCTTTTTTCATTTATTTAATTGATTCTTGCAAGGATGTAGAAATCCAATTGGTTTTTATAATTGATATTTTATCTTGCAAACTTGCTGAACATGTTTATTAGTGCTAACAGTTTTTAGTGGATTTCTTAGGATTTTCTATATGTAAAATAATGTTATCTGTGAATAGAGATCATCTTACTTATTCCTTTCTACTATGGGCATTTGTCTTTTATTTCTTTTTCTTGCCTAATTACCATGGCTAGAACCTTCAATGCAGTGTTGAATAGAAGTGGCAAGAGCAGACATTCTCGTCTTGTTCCTGTTTTAGAGGAAACAGCCAGTCTTTCATCATTAATTGTGATGTTGGCTGTGGGTTTTTCCTACATGCTTTTTACCTGATTGAGGGATTTCCCTTCTAATTATAGTTTGTTGAGTATTTTTATCATGAAAAGATATTGCCTTTTGTCAGATGCCTTTTTTTGTTTCTGTTGATATGGTTTTATATGTACTGTATTAATTGATTTTTGGATGTTGAATCAGTCTTGCATTTTTGGGATAAATCCCACTTGGTGATGGTGTTGTTGGATTTGGTTTGCTAGTATTTTGTTAAGAATTTTTGCATTCATATTCATAAGAGATATTATTTGGTATTTTTCCTGTGGTGTCTTTTTTTGATTTTGATATTAGGGTAATACTGGCTTTTCAGAATGAGTTGGGAAGTGTTCTCCCTTCCTGTTTTTTGGAAGAGTTTGTGAATTGATATTAATCCTTTTTTTAAATGTTTGGTAGAATTCAGTTTTAAAACCACTTGGATCAGGACTTTTCTTTGTGGGTAGTTTTTTTTATTTTTAAATTACAAATTCAGTATCCTTATTTGTTATTGGTCTATTCAGATTGTCTATTCCTTTTTGCATCATTTTTGGTAGTTTGTGTCTTTCCAGGCATTTGTCAGTTTCATCTGTGTTACCTAATATATTGGTATACAGTTGTTCTTATAATTTTCATTTCTGGTATTAGTAATTTAAGTCTTCTTTCTTTTTCTTGGTCAGTCTAGCTAACGGTTTGTCAATTTTGTTAATATGTTCTAAGAACCAAGTTTTGAGTTCAGCTTTGGAGTTCGTTTCTCTATTTTTTCTCTTCTTTATTTTATTAATTTCTGCTGTAATCTTTATTATTTCCTTCCTTCTGCCTACTTTAGGTTTAGTTTGCTTTTTTTTTTTCTTTCCCCCCCAGCGTTTTGGGTGGAAGGTTGGGTTATGATGTAAGATGTTTCTTCTTTTTTTAATATGGGCATTTATAACTATAATTTTTAGCTATATCCTTTAGTTTTATTTCATAAATTTTGGTATGTTGTGTTTTCATTTTTATTCATCTTAAAGTATATTTTCTAATGTCCTTTTTCATTTCTTTTTTGACTCATTAATTATTCTGTTTTATCCACATGTTGGGTATCCCTTGTATCACATGCTTGGGACCAGAAGTGTTTTTAGGATTTCAGATTTTAAAATACATCTGACCCTTGAACAATGTGGAGGTTGGGATGTTGACCCCCTCTGTGTAGCCAGAAATTTGTGTATAACTTTTGACTCCCTAAAACTAGTAATAGCTTACTGTTGACTGGAAGCATTATTGATAACATAAACAGTTAATTAACACATGTTCTGTATGTTGTATGTCTTGTATTCGGTATCACTACAATAAAGTAAGCCAGAGAAAAGAAAATGTTATTAAGAAAATTGTAAGAAAGAGAAAGTATTATTGATTGAGTGGAAGTGGATCATCATAAAGGTCTTCATCCTTATCATCTTTATTTGAGTAGGCAGAAGAGAAAAAGGAAGAAGAGGAGTTGGTCTTGGTATCTCAGGGATGGCAGAACTGGAGGAAAATTTGAGTATGATTCACACCCATGTTGTTCAAGGGTCAACTGTATTTGCATTATATACTTAACAGTGAGCATCCCTAATCCAAAATGCTCCAGTGAGCATTCCTTTGAGTCTCATGTTTGTGCTCAGATTTTGGGCCAGGAACCATGCATGCTCGTGCCCATAATCCTAACACTTTGGAAGGCTGAGACAGGAGGATCGCTTGAGCCCAGGAGCTCTAGACTATCTCTGGCAATATGGTAAACTCTGTCTCTACAAAAAAATTTAAAAAATAGCTTGGTGTAGTGGTGCATACCTGTAGTCCCAGCTACAGCTACTTCGGAGGCTGAGCTGGGAGGATCACTTGAGCCTGGGAGATCAAGGTTGCAGTGCATGCCACTGTTCTAGCCTGGGCAACAGAATGAGACCCTCTGTCAAAAAAAAAAAAAGTAGATTTTGGAGCATTTTTTAATTTTAGATATTTGGATTTGGGATGATCAATCTATACTATATTTTGTTTATCCATTTGACTGTTGATGTACACTTGGGTGATTTTCACCTTCTGGCTATTGTGTATAGTGCTGCTATGAACATTGGTGTACATTATGTGTTTGAATCCCTGCTTTCTCCTCCTTTTTTTTCTTTCTTTCTTTTTTTTTGGAGATAGGGTGTTGCTGTGTCATCCAGGCTAGAGTGCAGTGGCATGATTATGGCTCACTACAGCCTCAATCTCCCAGGCTCAGGAGATCCTCCCACCTGAGCCTCCCTAGTCGCTGGGACTACAGACTTGTGCCACCATGCCTGGCTAATTTTTAAATTTTTTTGTAGAGGCAAGGTTTCACCATGTTGCCCAGGCTGTTGTAGAACTCCTGGGCTCAAGCGATCCTCCTACCTTGGCCACCTAAAGTGCTGGGATTTGAATTCCTGCTTTCAATCCTTTTGGATATATACCTAGGAGTGTAATTGCTGGTGATATATACGTAGGAGTGTAAATATACAATCAAATTGTATATTTTGATTTTTGAAAACTATCAAATCTTGAGTTATAATGGCTGTACCATTTTATATTCCTACCAGCAATGCATGAGGGTTCCAGTTTCTTGACATCTTTGTCAACACTTATTACTTTATATTTTTAAAATTATAGACATCTAGTAGAGGTGCAGTGATACCTCATTTTGGTTTTGACTTGTATTTCCCTAATGACTAAGATGTTGAACATCTTTTCATGTGCTTATTGGCTATTTGTATCTCTTAATTGGAGAAATGTCTATTCAACTCCTCTGCCTATTTTTGAGTTGGGTTCGGGGGGTGTGTGTGTGTGTGTGTGTGTGTGTGTTTTCCTTTTTGTTGTTGAGTTGTAGGAGTTCTTATATATTGTGGAACTGGCACTTTCCCCCTCTGTGTTTCTATCTCCCTGCAGTCATTGGGCAGCATCCAGGTAGTGGATTTGGAATGGGAGACTTCTCTGACTCCCCTCGCAGGATGTGCAGCAGGGGTGTGGCTTGTCTGTTTAGTTGCTGCTGCTGTTCAAACCTCTTATGGGAGGGGGAGCATGCTGACAGACAGGTGCAGGAGCCCAGGTGGACATGTTACAGTGTGCTCTTTTAGCCTTGCCGTCCATGGATGGCTTAAGTGGTAACCAGCTCAGAGGACCCTCTGCCTTTTTGCAAGGGCAGAGGGCCATTGTGATAGCTTTCTGTATCCCAAGCTCTTGTCCAGCATCCTGGAAGAGTTGGGTTACACATAGACTTGAAGAGTGTGAATGTGTGGTCTTATTGAGTGGTGGAGGTGGCTTTCATCCGGATGGATGGGGGCTGGACATATAGTGGGAAGATGATCTTCCCCTGGAGTTTGGCTGTACAGTGGCCGATTCTTCTCTCTGACCATCCCCAGCCAAACTCATCTTGGTGTTTAGATGCTCCTTCTCTCCTCTTTCTCTGCTGTGCCGTTCTGCCATTTGCTTGTCTCTTCATCTGCTCCTGGAGCCTGGGATTCGGGGTTTTTAGGGGTTCAGGATAGAAGGGCATGGTGGGCCAAAAGGCAACTTTTTGGGCGCGAAAACAAGAATGCCTGTATCTCACTAGGGCCACAGATATCCAGGTTTGAGGGTGGGGCCTTTGCCGGGGAACTGCCCTCTTCTCCCCAGTGTTTCCCTGTCTCCTGTCTGTAGCAAATTCAGGGATCTTGTAACTGTCACAGAAATGCCTAAAGCAAACAGCCTGTGGCAGTGTCAACAGGTGCTAATCCATGTTCTCACACTGCTGCCTGGACCGGCCATGGGGCTTTGGAGGAGGATCTCTTCTGGATCATCTTCAGTAGAACCAGATTCATTCCTAGCTTTACCATATGTGCTCCTGCAGACATGGGCCTGACTTGACCCAGTCACAGCACAGAAGTACCATTGAGGCCAGGTACCCTGCTGCTGTTACTGTGCTGCTCATGCTGACAGCTTGTTGGACTCTATTTGGCTGACATTTGGAACATCTGTCTTTTTAAGTAGTATTATAATTGCCTGGGATGTAATTTTCTATTTTTTTTTTTTTTTTTACTTTTGTCTTGTTGGTGTCTCCTGTTTTAGATATATTTTTTCTGAGCATAAAGAACTTGTACAGGGGAGTGGTTAAGATCATCACTTTTCTGTCTGATCTGCCTGAGTTTGAATCCTAATTCCAATACTTACTAGCTTTTTGGTCTTGGTTTGGTTACTTAACCCTTCTGTGCCTTGTTTTCGTCATATGTGAAATGGGAATGATAATAAATAGTAACCGTATAAGGTTGTTGCAAGGATTAAATGAGTTAACATATGCAAGTACTTAGAAGAAGGCTCCATTACTGTATGGCAGAGACACATGCCACCTTCTTTGAAAGTCAGCACATTTAACAGGCATCAAAGATTTCTTGGAACTAAAATTCCAGGAAAAATAAATGAACAAAAATTTTAAAAATCACATAATGTATGTGCCTGAGTCAGAAGAAGGAACAAAATTTTCTTTTGAACCACCAAACACTGCAGTTGTCGGAATTATTGAGTAGAGAGTATAATATAAGAATGTTGAATATATTTAAGGAAATGAAAGAGTCTGAATGGATTAATCACCTTTGGAGGACACAGGAGACACAATGAAAATCATGCTTAATCAAAGATACTCTTGTAAACTACTTAAGTGGCCAGCACCTGGGTCCTTGTAAGAGTTAACAGGCCAGATGAACTTTTTGTTGCTTTACTTTAGTTAAGGCTTTCCTTTCCCTGGACCAATGGCGGCCAAGGTTTAGTCTGAAATGTATGGGTGTGAAGTGAGGTGCTAGTGAGGCCAGTGGGGTCCCCATGTTGTATAGTTTAGGACCCCTGAGTATAGGAGTGTGATGAGGTTTATAAAGTTGTACCCTTTGTCTTTCCTGGGAATAACTGACATTTTTACTTATCTATAAAAACTAAATATTTTGTTTTATTTTTCTGTGCCCTCCTTCAGGAGCTATCTTGTTTAACCTTTTTAGAGCTATAAATATGATTTGATTAAAAAATTATAGCTTATAGTCACTCCTAGAATAACTTTAAGTTTTTGTTACAGCTTTTTGTCTTACCTACCAATTTTCTAGGCTTTCTTAATCTACTTTGCTAGAAATTCTACTAGAGAAAAATGGTGAGATTTCTATCTTTTCTTTTTGGCCTTATTCATTTTTAGGAGCTCACCCTGAGAAAGCTCAAATCTGTCATTTCTCTCTGGGCAAAATGAGATTTAAATATTTTTTTTTTACTTGTACAAACCAAAACAGTATATGTTTTGGCAGTTTGTAAATTGTTGCCTCATTAATGTAAACAAAACAAGTCAAATTAGATATTTGTGTTTGAAGAGATTTATTTGCTCCAATACAGCTGTATCCTTTATATAGAAAATTTATAGGTTGTTATTTTATGATCTGTGCTTTTTCAGACTATCCCTTTATAGTCTGTCCAAAACATAAAAAAGATGTTTCCTTGGTTGATTCTTACAAAAGCCCCAAACATGTTGTATAAATGTAAATTGGAAGTTTATTACCTACTTGTCTTTCGCTGTGGTTTCCATGTAACAAGGCGCTGTAGATTAAGGTAATGAGAGGCATGACATGGAGCCTTGAGACCTCTACCAGCCTCTATATTCTTTTTCTCTCTTCCGCTCCACTCAGCAAACAACTGAATTGACAAGTGCTGCCAGCCTAGTTTGGAAATTATAATACTATTCTGTCATTCATTCTGCTCAAAATAATCTCATATAGCAGTGCTCAAGTAAATTAGAAGATAGGTATAGTGGATAATTACTTAAATATTCAATAGACTTTTTGAAGGGACAGTATCGCACAGCAGAGTCAGATTTCTGGTTTCCACATAAATTTGGATATTTTGCTAGTTTTATGCTCTTGGGTGAATTATTTACCTTTCAGTTTTTCTTCCTGTAAAAATGATGATGATAATACTTACAGGATTATTGTGGAGACTAAATATATTATTATATTTCAATTAATCTAGGATGTTATCCATTTTAAGACACACCTTTTTAATGGTAACTTTAAGAAAAAAAAAAAAGCCTGCCTACTTTGAGATTACACTTTCTCATCAAATAAAGAGAGCTTTTGAATCATCATCATCATCATCATCTTTATTTTTTGAGATAGGCTGTCACCCAGGCTGCAGTGCAGTGGCACAATCATGGCTCATCGCAGTCTCAACCTCCCAGGCTCAAGGGATCCTCCAACCTCAACCCCCAGAGTAGCTGGGACTACAGGCACGTGCTGCCAGACCTGGCTAATTTAAAAAAAAAAAAAAAATTGTTTTTGATACAGACAAGATCTTGCTATGTTACCCAGGCTGGTCTGACACCTCTGGGCTCAAACTATCCCCCTGTCTTGGCTTTCCAAAGTGCTGGGATTACAGTTGTGAGCCACCACGCCCAGCCTTGAATTATCTAGACATAAATTATTATCATAAGTTAATCTTGTACGTACAAAAAAATAAAATATATCAGTGACAGATTGGATTAAGAAAATGTGGCAAATATACACCATGGAATACTATGCAGCCATAAAAAAGGATGAGTTCGTGTCCTTTGTAGGGACATGGATGCAGCTGGAAACCATCATTCTCAGCAAACTATCACAAGAACAGAAAACCAAACACCACATGTTCTCACTCATAGGTGGGAGTTGAACAGTGAGATCACTTGGACACAGGAAGGGGAACATCACACATTGGGGCCTATTGTGGGGAGGGAGAGGGATAGCATTAGGAGATATACCTAATGTAAATGACGAGTTAATGGGTACAGCACACCAACATGACACATGTATACATGTGTAACAAACCTGCACGTTGTGCACCTGTACCCTAGAACTTAAAGTATAATAATAAAAGTAAAAAATAAATAAATAAAATAAAATATAAACTGAATAAAATTGACCCAAGTTATTTCTGAAACTCAAATTCAGAGACTGAGCTGAGAGTTAACTTTTACTTAAGGTCAACAGGAAATTTCTGATTAATGCTTGATGACTTAGCTGTATACAGACTTGGTCAAAACTTGTCACATCAGCCTTTCATTGCCGTGAAATTGCTTTCACCTAATCCAAAGGATTTCACTGTTTTTTCTGCTTTTAGTTGCTCGGCTGTAACCTACTTGTTTTTTAGGCTTCTTTGTTACCACAACATATTACAATGAACTCACTTATATAAAAGTTGAGTTCTAATTGAAATTAAACATATTACAAAACAATGTGATAGTCGTAAAAATAGGAATAGAGAGCAATAAAAACAATAGAAAATGCCAAAGCAGACCTAACCATTTAAAAGATAAAATACACATAGCAAAACAGTAGGAAGAAAACGTGGCCTAATACCGTTTGAACTGAATTTTAAACTGTTTAAATGATATTTAATTATGAAGATTATATGGTGCGTTAGATACCCTCATTACTGTGTATGAATTAGTAGAACCCTTCTGAAGAACTAATTTTTTGGTATATTTTAATTTTTTGCTATAACATTGCTATATATGTTTTTAGCTATTGGGCTGCACACTTCTTAAAATTTAAGGATTAGTAAATATTGGCTAACATGTAAGCCTCATGGGTGCAGGACATGTTTGGGTATTTATTTACTGATGTATCCCCAGACATAAGAGCAGTGCCTAGCATATGGTACTCATACATTGAGTGACTCAATTAATATATTCTGTGCTAACCAGAACCTATGAATTCTAATATATCTTTTATTTATATTAACGAAATGCCTTTCCTACAGAATCACGTTAAAATTCCTGACAGCATATATATGGTGAGGGTACTTAGCTTTTTTAAAAAAGCAATACTTTTTTAATGAAATCAGAATGTATCTTTTTATACCTCTACACTTACAAATTAAGAATATTTTTATTGTTTTTGTGGAAATATCTACTCCTGTAAGCACTTTTAACAGTACAGAATAATCCAAAGAGCAATGTAGAGAATTATCTCTACTTCCATCAAGGGATAACAATCATTATTATATTGGTGAACACTATTCCAGATATATCTCTATGTGTGTGTGTTACATAATTTAACAGTGATACCTGTTTTTTCCTTCACTCATTAATGTGTTACAGATAAATACCATTTTAAAGACCTCTCATCATTTTTAAGGATGGCTGAATAGTATCTTATCGCATGTGCATATTTTATGGTACTTTTTCAGAATATGGATTTTTGTGGGGGCAGGGATACTATTAAGCACACAGATCCCATCTTTCAAAACAGCCCCAACTGCTGCTTATCCCTAATATTTATTTTTGAAAAATAATAGTGTACTGTCATATATTTTTGTTTACATGTTTGGAATGTCTGTTTTGTCCCCTTTTTAACAGGAAAAGATTCTCATTTTAGCCTTTGGTGCAATTCATATATTTAGTGCTATATGTAGAATTTTGTTTTTTAATTAAACACAGTTCTTGGCACTTTGAAATGAGCTTATTAGGTCTATCCTTTTCTTTCCTCTGTGTTTAAAGTCAAGGCTGAATACTTGACTAGGAGTGTTTTGGGAGTGAAAGAAAAACATAGGTAACACAGAGGGCAAGGCAGGGGCTGCTGAAGTTATATCTAGGGATTCCCTTTGGAGTGTGTCTGTGGGACTTGTCATGGAGTGAATCAGCCACCATGCCCAGTGATTATGAGAAGGTGAATTTATGACCTACCTACTGATGATAGAAATTGTTGACAGTGGTCTTTCTGTATAGAGATGACTTAGAAATACTACAACACTGTACTTAAATCATCTTTCAGGTCTTTCTTGGCTGCTGGTTTTCTTTCTTCATATAATCTATTTTTGTTTTCATACCTTCTCTATTAAGACAATAATCAGGTGAGACAGAGGAGGAGAAATAAATAGCATAGTGATTGGTTAGGGTTTGTCATGGTGGTAGAGTCACTGCCTCCTTAGGAGGTAATATAGTGCCATAGACTCCAGAGTTAGACAGTCTTGGGTTTGAACCTCAGCTCTGCTTCTTGCTAGCTGGCTGACTTTGGGCAAGTTTTTGAATCTTTCTGAGCTTCAGTTTTCTAAAATACCCACGTCTCAGGAATATGTGAATTACCTAAACTGTCTACACAGTACTGAATATAGTATATAGCTCACAATATGTGTTAAGAATATGGGTTCTAGAGTCAGACTGTCTGTGCTTAGATCCCAACTCTGCCACCTACTAGTTGTATAACCTTTAACAATTACCCAACCTCTCTACCTTAGTTTCCTCAGCTAATATATGGGATAATAATAGGTTTGCTGTGACAGTTAAAGAAATTAATACACATGTAGGATAACAGTGTCTGACCATAGAAACTATAAATGTTAACACTCAGTAGCTAATAATACATCTCCTTTAATTCTGAAATGGTTCCACATGTATGTATGTAGGATATGATTTCTACTCTCTCTTGTTCCCCTGCTCTCATGGAATTTGCTGTTCTTGAGCTTGAAACACTGTTAATTTCCAAGTGTCTTAGTCATATTGCTTACTGGTATATTTTCTTATGAAATACAGAAATTCCTTTTAAAATTAAAAAGTGGCATCCAGTGATTAAAAGACTGCATAAGAATATTTGATCAAGAATATGATCTGTCATAGCTGTTCATAATCTAAGAGAGACTTGGAGTTTTTGTTTGAAAATGCTTTGAAAATTGTTAGTGCTATTAAATTTGTAAGGTGTAAGGAAGTTGTTAGTAATTTTAAAAGTGGTTTAAGTGAAAATTGGAACACTTTCAGAAGTATTTATTCCAGAGAGACTGGGATGAAAATAGGTGTTTCCTCTGGAAATCCTGACTGAGCCTATTCATTGAGTTCTGTAATGATGGAGCCAGAAGAACTCAGAAAGTTTCAATACCCTCCACACCCCCCTCATCCCATATGATTCTGGCTGAGAAGGATCCAGAAGTGTGATATATGTTTGTTTTCATTCTAGCCATATATTATGTAGGCATGTAAGAAAATTATTTTTCTGCCAAATTTTAGTTTAAATGTTAGCTAAATGACTTGTGTTGGAATGCGCTCAGTAGCACTTTAGGAGTTAAACATAGTGGTAAAGCAGTCATTTTCTTCCCTTTTCATAGGTAAGTTGTCACAAATTTTATTTTTCATATTTGATTTTTTTTGAGATTCATACTCATGTACTTGTGAAACTATATTTGCATTATTCAGAACTGGTAGTTATCCTAGATGCTACTTCTTCACAACAAATGGTCCCTGCTTATTTGCTTTGTTACTATTTCACCACTTCGTAGAATGTGATTTCCTGAACTGGAAATGTGTGAAAAATCAGGTTGTAGGAAATAATACTCTTAATTAGTAAGAATTTCAAATGTACTTTTTTTTAGAGATGAATAAAACTAGATTTTAGTAAATTCTTTAATTCAGACTTTTTGTAATCATATCCCATGGGTTTACTGCTACTTATCAAGTATTTTTATACCTATTCTGATTTATTTCTTACTTTAACCCCCTGGTTGTAAGTGTTGTTCACAGTTGATAGGTGAGGAAACTGAACTGAAAACTGATAAACTAATATGGATTAAAGAGTCTGGACTTAAGTCCAAGTCATCTGATTCTAAATCTCACAGTCCTAGCACACCATGCTGCCTTTCTACCTCTCCGTTGTTTTAATATGGTAGCTATTACCAGGAAGTTTGAATTGAGAGAATAAACTTGCCTTTAGCACCCTTTAATTTTACCTTTTATCTTTGGTTGAGGAGACAGTAGCAAAAAAAACAAAAAACAAAAAACAAAACACTTTTGAACCAAGACCGAATTTATATTCAGATTAATGAATTGTCATCTTTTTTTTCAGCATTAAGGAATTTCCGTAAATTATACATGATCGGTATTTAAGTCAGAATACCCTCAAAGATCTGCTCTGACTCCTCATTGTCTTGAAGGTACCTGAGGACTCAATGATGAAGCCAGCCAGAGTTTGTTCTTTATAGGTCCTAACTCTGCCAAATCATTTTTATTAAGGTTGTGAAATATAACACCTTTTGAATTTTTCATCTTCTTCAACTTTTATACACTTTAGAATTCAAATTCAGCATGAACAGAATTTGTCTCAGTGCTAGGCTGAAACTAAGTATTTTATTAACTGGTCAGTTTTTTGTTTTGTTTTGTTTCCTTAAGGGAGCATTCTGGAGAAGAGGAACTTTCAGGTTGTAATCTAGTCCTTGTTACATAACTAGACTAGATACCATATATTCTCATTATACGTGGACATTTTTTTTGAGCCTGAAATCTCAGCAGATGGCAAGAAATGGTTAGGGATTACGTTTGGGCTAACACAGTTTCGTATGATGAAGCATGTGGGGAAAGAAGATCTGTCCAGCTGTCTGGCATGCTATCCTATGGATATGTTCTTGCCGGAGCCATGGGGTAAAAGTTATAGAAGAATAGTGTTAGGGCCAGAAAGGAAAGAGTTTCAAAGTAGAGTTTGAGGCCATGGGGGTATATAGCTCAGAAGTAGAGCATTTGACAGCAAAGTAGAGCTTGATTTCTTGCTTTTTGATTTTGCTTTCTGTTGCCAGAGGGGCATGTGTTCTGGGGGTAATTTGTGTGTTTATTGTGTGCTTGCTTGGTCCTTCTCAGCATGAGGTTTGTGTCTGTTTCTACTTCCCTTAGTAGGTTAAGGGGGACAGACCTTTCTTTTCTCTAACAGAATTTGGAGGTCCATATTTCCATTACTAACCTAGGAATAATACAGGCATAAAGAAAAATATTCACTTATACAAATTCCAAACATATAATCATAAGTTAAAAGTTCATAAAATAAGGGATAATCAGCACTTTACCAGTGAATCCTTGGCAATGTAAAAATTTCACTGTGTAGTTCCTTTAGCTGGTGAGCTCTTTGTTGCATTTAAAATGGATTTTGACTTATAAAAATTCAGTGTAAAAGCAGATTTTCATGAATCTTCCTACACGTAAAGCATAATCATTGTCATTGTGTTCAAAGCCCTAGTTGGTTATCACATGGAAATAGTAGAGTTTGATATTTGCCCTTGGTATAAATGCCTGAATTTGGTGTGCCAGAAAATTTTTATTTTTTGGAATTTAAAAGTATCTCTTCAACAGATAAGTACAATTTAGTATGTTGATAGGATTATCCTTTATAGATTCAGTTTTTCTTTTCATTGGGTAAGTGATGCGTATTCTCACTAAACTAGGCTGAAAGTTTCTAAGTCCAGAATTGTGGTTAGCAATAGGACTCTGAAGTTACAGATGTAGTATTCAAGTCATGCAAATGTATGTAAACTAAGGAAGTATGGTCTATAGGTAGAACACTTGGAGAAATGATAGTCAATTACATGTAAATTTTCTTTCCTTTTCTTTAAGCAGCCTTCAGGTTTAGAAGCTCATGTTAGAGAAATAGTATTTCAACCTAGAAAATCCCTTTGGCAAGACTCTTATCTTGATAAAAGCATGTTGGTCTGCATACCACTTTGCATAAAAGATGTGTATTGCATTAACTGTGGAGAAGAGAAGATTCCAGTGTATTTCAGCCTCTTTGCAGGATAAAGCAAAGCAAAGCAAATAGCCATGCTGTGTGTCTCAAAGGGCTCTTGTGTGAGTATTTCAACTTGAAAGGAGATTAGCATTGGAAGTCTGTGATCATGTCAAACATTTGTAATTGAAGGTGGCTGTTGAAAATAATTCTTTACGTAACTGGATTTTAGCAGTCTTGATGAGGTAAGTAGAATCAATAGGAAATGATCTGTTTGTCATTGCTTAGCCACAATGCCAAGATGCTTGGTATCTGGGAATGGAGACTTTAAAAAGCGTCAACACTGGGAAGTATTTGATAATTCAAGTCTAAGAGGCTCTTTATGAAAAGTGCAGAAGGAATATATGCATGTGAATATATACCATTAAATTTTTGCTGATAACATTGTTTCTCACTACAGTTAAAATTGAAACTTTGATCACTCTCGTAGCCACAGGTCATTTAATGATTTTTGCCAAACCGTAAACTTAGGCAACTTAAGTACATGCCTCATGTAAACAGTCTTATATGTGAGCATGTTTTTCCTGTTACTTGTATTTTTATTCCTTGACATAAAGTTTTAGAACTTTTTGGGGGAAGTTCATGAACACTCATAGTTCTTTCTGGTAGATGAACATTACTCTTACTTCTGTGGATAAATTATAAATGTACTATAAAAATTCATCTGGAATGGCAAGTGAAAAAGATACAGTATGATTGGCTGCCAAGAATGTCTTACTATATCTGTATATTTATGCTGCTAATGAATGGATACTTCTAACAAGTCAGTTTCTGAAAGATATGCAGCTTTGGGGAAACAACAAAGTGAACAGGAAATGTTTTTCTTAGAGGATTTTATTTGCTCATCCAAAGCAATAGAAAAATGTTAAATGATTGGTGGTAGGTTTTATTTTCCTGGAGCACCTTGTACAGCCTGCAATTCAGTCGGTTTTTGTGCTAAGGGATGGGTGCGCCGACCTTGTCAAAAGAGTTAGCAGAGATTTCGTTTGACTTTGGTTTGTTAGTTCACAATACTCATGGATATCTGGATCTCTAACCTTGGCTTTTTATAACTATAATCCTAGGCAGTCATTCACTATGAATACACTTGTGTTTCTCTTTTTTCTTTGTATTTGTTCATTTGAAAAGTCTTTGAAAAAGGAATTGCAGCCTGCATGTGATTATAGCTATCAGTAGCACTTAAACTAACTGCTGAGATGAAACTTTTCTTTTTGGAACCTGCTAATTTCACATATCAATAGAAAAAATTTCTTGTACTGTTAAAAGGCCCGACTTTACTAATTGGTAGCTACTCTTTGGATTGAGCTAGAATCCTTAGGGACAGAATTTGATAGAATAATTTTTGACATTTTAATTTGACAAGAAACAATTCAGGAAAACGATTTTAGTCTTGGGCCTGAAGTGGCGTCTTCCCTTGCTGTTTGTGATACTTAGTGCAGGGAATGCCTTTGAAGCAGCACTTTATAAACCCTGTGATCCATTTAATGTGATAGTTCAAGCTGCTTGGCTGGTTTTTTCATAGGAGCCTCACCTAAAATAGTCTAACACAGTGGAAAGACTTTTCTATATTTTAAAGGGTAATGCAATAAATTCTAATCTTTGTGACAAAAGCATAACTTTCCAGAGGGACAATAAATTTAGGTATAAAATGTGTGAATTTTATGCTCCTTTATCCTTTAATTGTATTATAGTCTACATCTGTCTAACTCAAAAAGTACTCTTTGTTTTAAAAATATCCCTTCCCACACTTGAAAATAGTAGAATAAGACTAATTTTAGTTACAGGTTCTTTGTGTGTTTGTGTGTATATCTCTATATAATGGAAAACTTACATTTTAAAATAATGAAGTTAAAGCTTTAAACAAGTAGAGTGTATATACACATAAGCATGCATGCTAATTTATTTCTGAAAAATTATCTTAGAAATCTGTGTTTCTCTAAGTATTTGGGGGAATATTTAAATAACCAAACTAGAAATGAAATAGGTGTTTGAAAAAATATCTAGCTGGGCATGGTGGCTCACATCTGTAATCCCAACATTTTGGAAGGCTGAGGTGAGAAGATTGCTTGAGCTCGGGAGTTTGAGACCAGCCTGGGCAACATAGTGAGACCTTGTCTCTACTGAAAATTAAAAAATTCGATGGACATGGTGGCACACGCCTGTAATCCCAGCTACTTAGGAGGCTGAGATGGGCGGATCACTTGAGCCCAAGAATACAAGGCTGTAGTGAGCTGAGATTGCGCCACTGCACTCCAGCCTGGGCAACACAGTGAGACTCTGTCTTAAAAAAGAAAAAGGAAAATGAAAAATATCTGGAGACAAACCTGGTTTCTAAGCCTGTGGAGTAGATTGGAAGAAAGGGAAAATGTGACCTTTAGTTTCTTCTTTGCGTGCGTGCGTGCGTGTGTGTGTGTGTGTGTGTTTTAATTGAGACGGAGTTTTGCTGTGTTGCCCAGGCTGAAGTGCAGTGGCGGGATCTCGGCTCACTGCAAGCTCCGCCTCCCGGGTTCATGCCATTCTCCTGCCTCAGCCTCCCGCGTAGCTGGGACTACAGGCACCCGCCACCATGCCCGGCTAATTTTTTGTATTTTTAGTAGAGATGGGGTTTCACTGTGTTAGCCAGGATGGTCTTGATCTCCTGACCTCGTGATCTGCCCACCTCGGCCTCCCAAAGTGCTGGGATTAGAGGCGTGAGCCACAGTGCCCGGCCATGTATGTGTGTTTCTAATACGTATAATTTTGTTCTTTACTAGATAAGGTTAGAAGTTGGTACTCTCAAATTTGCTGATAATAGTGACTTATTCCAGGTGAGGAAAATGCATTGATTTTATTACCAATATATCAATCGGAGATTAGGGTGGGTAGATGATTTGGAGAAGTAGGTTGCTTGGTATCAACTGGTTACATTCTTTTGCTTCAGAACAAGCCATTATTAGTTGGTATCCTAAGTATTTTAGTGAAAGAAAAATTTTTAATGGATTTGGTGGTCATGTAAGTTTGTGTGCTAGCATGTGTTCTCTCTCTGTGCACCTCCCTTGCTAGCATGTGTTCTCTCTCTGTGCACCTCCCTTGCTAGCATGTGTTCTCTCTCTGTGCACCTCCCTTGCTAGCATGTGTTCTCTCTCTGTGTACCTCCCTGCCCCCACCTCCCCACTCACCGTGCCCTGCAAACATTTTTCTGTCTGCTTTTCTTCTTTCTCTTCCTTTTTTCTTTTCTCTCATTTAAACATAGGGAAAATGGCATTTTTCATGCCATTGTGTAAGAATGCCTGTGACTATAAATAATTCGTTTCATGAAGACTTATGACTTTAATCATTTTTACATTTATTTTAGTAAAAATCATTTATTACGTTTAGCAATTCACTGGGTAAAATTGTTCATAAAGAAGAAATATCACTGTTCTCTTTTCCTCTAAGGAAAAGAAAGTTCTAAGAATAAAAACGTCAAAGTTAAGTCAACATAGCATATCACACATTGGGTTTGTATTCTAACATACTTTTGATTTTGTTTTTTTAACTTTTACCTGAAAATAATGTTGGAATATGACTCCATGTATGTGATATACTACAATAATATTAGAGATACTAATTTCACTTGTAGTTGTCCTAATTTTGAGTTAGAAAACTTAACAGGAAAAATTCACTAGAGTCCTGTCATATAAAAGACTGTATTTTTAGGACAACATCACGTCCTTTAAAATTTATTTTGGAATGGAGACTTTATACTTAAAATAAAGTTAGAGGAAATAAAATAATTTTAAAAGTTTCTTCAGCCATTGTGTATAGTTTCTGTGAGAGGTAATTTCCAGCACTGGAAAATCAGGAAGTCTGTAGTTTAAATTCTTCAGGATGAGATTATATTGCCAATTTTCTTTACATATGGTGTTCAGTGTGTATTAAGTGACAGCTATGACTTTTCCTTTCCTCGTTTACCTTTGGGAATTTGAGGAACACAGCTTTAGCTTTCTTCTAATTTGTGTTATTTTTATATTTAAAATCAGTTTTCAAGACTAGATGCATTTATAGTGTGACTGAATAGCTGAACAACCTTCTAAATTTGTTTAGCATATTGTGTTTTAAAAATTATGTGTAAATATCTATTGGTCAAGCTTTAAGAACTTGGGGCAGGGAACAGTAAGAAGGGATGGGAGAAATGTCATTCCTTTTAGGTAAGATTAGACCAGGTTATGTTTATTTATTTATTTATTTATTTGTCTTGGTTCTTTTTTTCTACCACTTAGGATTTCATCTGAGCATTGAGAATTGTTAAGATAAAATGTATTTGCCAAAAATTAGACCCAACAATTAAGTGTTAAAATTGCCAGGGATATCAAAAGAAATTTTAGATGATTTTCATGGCTTCAGGGAGAATTGACTGAATATGGATTATTATTATTATTTGAGATGGAGTTTTGCTCTTGTTATCCAGGTTGGAGTGAAGTAGCACAATCTCAGCTCACTGTAACCTCCACCTCTCGGGTTCAAGCAATTCTCCTGCCTCAGCCTCTTGAGAGGCTGGGATTATAGGGGCCTGCCACCACGCCGGGCTAATATTTTGTATTTTTAGTAGAAATGGGGTTTCATCATGTTGGCCAGGCTGGTCTCGAACTCCTGACCTCAGGTAATCTACACCCTCCTTAGCCTCCCACAGTGCAGGGATTACAGGTGTGAGCCACTGCACCTAGCCTAATATGGATTATTTGTAAGTTTCAGAGAATGGTCTGTGATTTTAATAAGCATAGTGTTTTGTGATTTGTAAAAGAGGTTGAAACGTGTGTCGTTAGCCAAGTGACATTTAAGTGCCTTGGTTTGTCTGCTTGCTTTTCTGTGGATTGGAAAAAACTGACCACTGTTAATATGATTGTACAGTGACACTGAAAATTATGAGATATGTGTCTGGTTAGTCCTGCTTATATTTCAGTCGAGATACATACCAAGTCTGATAATGCAGAGCTTTTCCATTTCATGTGTCAGTTTTCCATTTTCATGATCTTAAGCAATAAACATTTCTCGACAACAGCATCAGACCTCGTTTTTACCAACACTCATTCTTTACTATATGCCAAACATGAACACAAATCGGTTTTTATCCATATTAATGAAAAACAAAACCCTCTATTTCAGTCTATAAAACAGATATGTGAGATGCTAGAAAGTCTGGAATCAATTAAGTCAGCCAAGTGTGTAGGAAAAAAGACAGCAGACATAGAAATCATATCAAAATGACTTGTTTTAAAGAACTGGAAACCTGCAGACTAAATGGTGAATAAGAAATTAATTTAGAAAACACTTTTTATTTAATATGCACTTTATTTAATTTGCATTTGATTTTTAGACTGTAGAACATATATGTGAGAATACTCTTAGTCTTCATATGACTATGGGTCTGTTATTTATAGGTGTTTTTATCCTTTTCATGCTGTATATTTTAATTGGCCTTAGAAGAAGATCTGAAAATATGAAGATGAGAAATTAATTGAGCATAGAATTTAAGAATAGTACTTGCTACCTGATGACAAGGCAAGATAATGTAGGCTCCCCTGGGCTGTTTTAGTGTGAAATAGGCACAAGTGTATGGCAAATAAATAAATGTCAGTGGGGAATAAAAAATTTCATTAGGGAGTAAAAAATATTATAGAGGAAACCTCAACTTCTCTGTGAGAGAATTAGAAGATCATACCTGTTCTGGATACTTCCAAAGGCCTTTCTGTTGGCACTGTTTTACGTTAAAGTATTACTAAGTTAAATACAAGTAAAGTCCTGGCTCCTGCTTGTGCTTTATCTTGTGCCATAAGAGAGGAACTGAAGTGGCTTTGAAGTATGAATCTTTGGCCCAGTAATCCCTGTGTGTGTTCCATTAGAGAATGAAAACCTAGCCAGGCTCAGTGGCTGAAGCCTGTAATCCCAGCACTTTGAGAGGCCCAGACGGGCAGATCACGAGGTGAGGAGATCGAGACCATCCTGGCTAACACAGTGAAACCCCATCTCTACTAAAAAAATACAAAAAACTAGCCGGGCGTGGTGGCGGGCGCCTGTAGTCCCAGCTACTCTGGAGGCTGAGGCAGGAGAATGGCATAAACCCGGGAGGCGGAGCTTACAGTGAGCTGAGATCTGGCCACAGCACTGCACCCTGGGCGACAGAGCCAGACTCCGTCTCAAAAAAAAAAAAAAAAAGAAAAAAAAAAGAAAACCTAAATGAGGACAAATTTGCTTTTTCCATGGATGGATTGTATTATTAATCATGTACTGCTCATCTGAGTGAATCCTAGTTTGTTTGATTTCTGATGTATCTAACCAGATGGCTTGACAGTAAATGATCCTCCCTATGTTTCTCCAGCATCTCCTGCTTTGAGTATTCCTTAAACATTATTATCCTTTCTTAGACTCAGGTCTGAGTAGCAACAAAGTATACTATCATGCTAATTATGTTAACTTCTGGGAACAAAAATGGTAATTGACTGATATTCACAAACAACTTTTAAAAGCCTCCAAAGCTTTCTTATTATTGGTAAAACCAGTGAAAAGATGACTGGAAGGAGAGGATTAGGCAGAGGATGTAAGTCTTGGTTTTAGATTATTTTGGTCTGATTATTTAACTCTTCAGGTCTCTCTTACTCCAAATATGAGGAGCTTACTTATGCTCCTGACTTCCTGATAAAGCTGTAAATATTAAAATGGGTTTGAGTTAGTAGATCCTAAAACACTTCAGGAAGCTCTTAAGTATTGTGCAAATGCAGGAGATTCATCTTATTTACCTTAGAATAACTGAAAAGGACCTTGAGAAAATTTTACTAATTTGTAGATTAAACAAAGAATTTGGTGGCCATTTTCTTCTCTGCCGTTTGATCCAATTATACACACAGGATATGGACAGGTGCCATTGTGCTCAGCTATTTTCCCTTATGTGAGAGCCTTGAGTTGAATGTTTCTCTGGGCAGCTAATCCTTGGCACCACAGCTTTGTTCTGATAGTGGCATCTAGCACTAGATTGATTTAACTGAGTCTGAGGTTTGCTCTTTTCGAAATGTGCTCTCTAGGCGGCTTTTTTGTGGCTCTGACATGACCACATGCTGCTGCTGCTTTTTCTGCCTTCTAGCACCACATGTGAGGCTAAGACATTCTGACACCTGCCATTTGGAACCTTTACTTGCTGAAAAATGTCAAGATTTTCAGACAAGATGAAGATGAAGACAGATATAACTGATTTTTTCCTTTCTCAGGAATAGGCTGAGGGCATTTGTTCATAGATGGATGAATTGCTGAAGTGGTACAGTTCAGTTATTTTTGAGAGTGCACCACAGGTTTTGTGTAGAAGGTTCAGTTGTGTTTATGTGTCCTTATTCTCCTTTGCACCTATTTGGTGTGATACTAACTTGATCTTTGTAGAAGTAAAGGTTTTAGTGATTATTTTCTGGACTTCACTAGATAATAATGAGGGTTGGTGGGGTGTTCCCATCCTTACTCCTCATTTTTATTAAAAACTTCACTAGGAAATTGCAGATTTTTGACGATGAGCTTCTGTTATGATTATATGTCATACACATGTGCACACTGATGACCATCAAATCTAAAACTGCCAGGCATAAGACCTCCTGTTTAAGGTCCTTGCTGCTTCCTCTTCCCTTTTCCCTCTTGAGCCATCTAAATGTTCTGAGTCTAGGTGATTGATTAGTAATGAAAGACAGGAGAAGTGTTTACTTGATAAGTGATAAGTTTTTTCCTTCTAGTAATTAATAGCTGCCTGTTTAAGGAAGGAAATTGAACTCTGGTAAAAAAGGAAGGCGTAAAAAAGTATTATTATTTTGCATATTATTACCTTTTAATATTATGGTTAAATTATAATTGGCTGTATGCTATTGAGTAAACTATTTCCTCTATTTCTAATATATTAATCTTTGTCTTGAATCTCAAGTCTGATTACATCACAGAGATGGTGATAGTCTAATTTGGTGTAATTTGGAAAAGAAATTCCAATGACTGTAATCTTTTTGAATTGCAAAAAAACATAAAAAGATTGGATGAAAAAATGCCCTAAAAGTCATTTTTTGGGAACCAGACCATGTTGAAAGATTGTGGGTCAGATGTGAAGCTACATCCTCTGGCATCACTTTGGAAAGCTTTTTCTCAAGTGGCTTTAAGTGGCACATGGAAAAGAGAGAATGAAGATGGGCCAACAGGCTTGTTCCTTATAGTGTAATTTGTGAAGACTAGTAGATAATTTGTGAAGACTAGTAGATATGTAAAATCCATCTTGAGCAATTAGAAGGCAATAAGGACTAATGACTTTTATGTTATCAATAAGATCCATGAATTGGAACATAAATATTTGAAAATATTTTATAGTAGAAGCTTAGTAGCTCTTCAGTAAAGAAAGCTTCTTGCTTAGGCTAGCTACACTGACTTGAATTATATAAAGAAGGATTCTTCTTGCAAATTTAAACTGTCTTTATCTTTTAACTGGATTCTTCTTATTAGAACAGTTTTTCCATAGCATCACAGAATATATGTCTTAGGTTATAGAAATAGCATTCATATAAGCCTTCTCCTCTTTGGATTTACTTTTTAGAAGTGGATAATCACTAAGGAAAAACTATGCATTATTTTGGGTTTCACCTTGGAAATGAACAACCTTAATAATACTTTGACCTGAATCAAACATGTTTTACATTTGTTGAAGTATGTTTCATACTGTTGCTAATTATGGTATAAGACAAGATTTGAACTTTAGCTGCCATCTTTGGTTCCTCTTAACTTGAAGTACAATAGATTTTCAACAAAGAAAGGGCTGAATTGGAATGTGAATTATTTTAAATGGCTCTAAAATGAAAATGACTAATAAAATTAGACAAAAATGCCAAGATAAATCAAATGTATTTTTAAGATGATATGCTTGTTCTCTGTAATCTTTACCACAGTGCACCATTTATCTTTCTTATTAATTTGTAAAGTAGACATATTTCTTATATTTTTCATAAGTAGGATGTCAAAAGCCATAGGACTGACCAATGATTCTGAAAACACTGGCACAGCAATCCATATTCTTTAGTATGAACACTCCATCCAGTCTTCCTAGGGGATAGCTCAGGCCCATCTGAAGCTGAAATAAATGAAAATAGATTTATTTATTCCATAATATATTAAAGTCAGTTGCAAGTTTTCTTTTCTTTATAAAAAGGGCTAATATGTTTAGGATGCCAGTTATGATAGGCTTTGCTAAAACAAAACAGAAAAGTTGAAGCTACGAGAGATATTTATGTATTGTACAGATGGAAAACTCTTAAGCTTTCACATTTTTCAAGGGCTTGGTATTTCTTTTGAGTTTTTGAGGCTTTAGAACAGTGATTCTAGTGATTCTCAGAGTGTGGTCCTAGACTTCATCAAAATTAAAAACTTTTGCTGGGTACAGTGGCTTATGCCTATAATCTCAGCACTTTGGGAGGCCAAGGCAAGAATATTGCTTGAGCCCAGGAGTTTGGGGCTGCAGTGAGCCGTGATCATGCCACTGTACTCCAGCATGGGTGACAGAGTGATATCTTGTCTAAAAATATTTTAAATTAAAAATTAATTTTTTTTTTAAATTAAAAAGTTTTGTGTTTCAAGTGAGATTCATCCCAAGTATGCAAGGATGGTTCAATGTGTGCAAGTCAGTGAATGTGATACATCACATCAACAGAATCAAGGACAAAAACCCATATGATCATTTCAGTAGATGCTAAAAAAGCATTCAGTAAAATCCAATGTACCTTCATGATGAAAACTCTCAACAAATTGAGTAGAGAAGGAACATACCTCAACATGATAAAGTCCATATATGACAAACCCACAGCTAATATACTGAATGGGGAAAAACTGAAAGCCTTTCTACTAAGATCCAGAACAAGATAAGTATGCCCACTTTCCCACTTCTATTCAACATAGACCTAGCCAGAGCAATTAGGCAAGAGAAAGATATAAAGAGCATCCAGATTAGAAAGGAAGAAGTCATATTATCCTTGTTTGCAGACAACATGATCTTTTATTTTAAAAACCTAAAGACTCCACCAAAAAACTTTTAGAAGTGATAAATGAATTCAGTAAAGTTGCGAATACAAAATCAACATATGAAAATCAGTATTGTTGGCCAGCTGTGGTGGCTTACGCCTGTAATCCCAGCACTTTGGGAGGTCAAAGCGGGTGGATTGCTTGAGCTCGTGATTTCGAGACCAGCCTAGGCAACATGGTGAAACCCAGTCTCTACAAAAAAATTAGCTGGGCATGATGGCATGTGCTTATAGTCCCAGCTACTTGGGAGGCCGAGGTGGCAGGATGGCTTGAGCGTGGGAGGTGGAGGTTGTAGTGAGCCGTGGTTGTGCCACTGCACTTCAGCCTGGGCGACAGAGCCAGACCTTGTCTTTAAAAAAAAAAAAAATAAATCAATATTGTTTATATATACTAGCAGCAATCTGGAAAATAAATCAAGAAAGCAGTCTCATTTATAATAGCTACACACACACACACCACACACCACACACACAGAATAACCAAACACACACACACACACACACACAGACACACACAGAATAAAATTAACCAAAGAAGTGAAAGATTTCTCCGAGGAAAACTATAAAATACTGGTGAAAGAAATTAAAGAGGACAGAAAGTTGGAATAATATTCCATGCTCATAGGTTGGGAGGATTAATATTGTTAAAATATCTTTACTACCCAAGGTGACCTACAGATTCAATACCTATCAAAATACCAGTGACATTCTTCATAGAAGTAGAAAAAAAATACTAAAAATTCAAATGAAACAACAAAAGACCCCAAATAGCTAATGCAACCCTGAGCGAAACAAAGCTGGAGGCATCACACTACCTGATTTCAAAGTATGCTACAAAGCTATTATAACCAAAACAGCATGATACTAGCATAAAAACAGACACATAGACCAATGGAACAGAAGAGAGAACCCAGAAATAGATCTGTACACGTGGAACCAACTCATTTTGACAGTGGTGCCAAGAACACACATTGGGGAAAGAACAGCCTCTTTAATAAATGATGCTGGGAAAACTGGATATCCATGTGCAGAAGAATGGAACTAGATCCCAATTTTTTACCATATATAAAAATTAACTAAAAATGGATTAAAGACTTAAATGTAAGACCTGAAACTATAAAACTGCTGAAAGAAAACAATGGGGGAAATGCTGCAGAACAGTGGTCTGGGCAAAGATTTTTGGGGTAAGGGCTCAAAAGCACAGACAAAGCAAAAATAGATAAATGGGATTACGTCAAGCTAAAGAGCTTCTGCACAACAAAGGAAACAATCAAGAAAATGAAGAAATAGCCTACTGAATGGGAGAAATTATTTGCAAACTATCACAAAGGGATTAATAACTAGAACATATAAGGAAGTGAAACAACTCAATAGCAAAAGAAAACCCACGAATACTGTGATTAAGAAATAGGTAAAAGACCTGTACAAACATTTCTCAAAAGAAGACATACAAATAACCACTAGATATATTAAAGAAATGCTAAACATCACTAATCATCAAAGGAATGAAAATCAAAACCACAATGAGATGTCATTTCACCACAGTTAGAATAACTGTTATCAAAAAGGTAAAAAATAAATGCTGGAGAGGATGTGGAGAAATGGGAACACTCATACACTGTTGGTGGGAAGGTAAAGTAGTATAGCCATTGTGGAAAACTCTATACAGGTTCTCTAAAAAAAACTAAAAATAGAACTGCCATATAAGTCAGCAATCCCACTGCTGAGTATATATCCAAAAGAAAGAAACTCAGTATGTTGACGAGATATCGTACTCCCGTGTTTATTGCAACACTATTCACATTAGCCAAGATATGGAATCAGTCTAAGTATCTGTCAACTGATGAATGGATAAAGAAAATGTGGTATGTATACACAATGGGATATTATTCAACCATAAAAGAGAATGAAACCCTGTCATTTGCAGCAACATGGATGGAACTGGAGGCCATTATGCTAACTGAAATAAGCCAGACACGGAAGGACAGGTATTGCATGTTCTCGCTCATATGTGGGAGACAAAAAAGTTGACCTCATGGAGATAGAGATTAGAATGGTAGTCACCAGAGTTGGGGGCATGAAGAAGTTATATAGAAGGAATAAGTTCTAGTATTCAGTAGTACAGTGGGGAAATTATAATTAACAGTAATTTATTATATATTTTTAAATAGAATAGAATTGTAATGTTCTCAACACGAAGAAAAATAGATGTTTGATGTGACAGATATCCCACTTATACCTGATTTGATCATTACACATTATATACAGGTATCTAATTACCACATGTACCCCCCAAAATACCCCAAGGATATGAACAGTTATATATCAAGTAATTTTCAAAAATCAAAATGAGCACACACAACTTTGTGTTTCAGAAAACCATTAAGAGAATGACAAGATAAGCCGAAATTGGGAGAAAATAATTGCAAATATTGTATCTGATAAAAGACTTGTAGTTAGAATACATAAAGAACACTTATGACTCACTAGTAAGGAGACAAACCGATTAAAAATGGGCAGAATAGATATTTCACTAAAGAAGATTAGAAAAGGCCAATAAGCACATTGAGTAAATGATTTGCATCATTAATGATTAAAGAAATATAAGTAAAATTATAAGTAGATACCACTTCAAAACCACTAAAATAGCTATACTAAAAAGACAGACAAATAACAAGTATTGTCAAGGATATGAACAAACTGGAGCCTTCTTTCATTGCACCTAGGCAGTTTTCTTTTTTGAGACGGAATCTCACTCTGTCACCCAGACTGGAGTGCAGTGGTGCGATCTCAAGCGATTCTCCCGCCTCAGCCTCCTGAGTAGCTGGGATTACAGGTGTGTGTCACCATGCCCGGCTGATTTTTGTATTTTTAGTAGAGATGGAGTTTCACCATGTTGGTCAGGCTGGTCTTGAACTCCTGACCTCGTGATCTGCCCACCTCAGCCTCCCAAAGTGCTGGGATTACAGGCATGAGCTATCACACCTGGCTGGCAGTTTCTTAAAAAAAAGAAAAAAATTAATATGAAATTGAATTTTAGTGATGGTTGTACAACATTTATTAAAAGTCATTGAATTATATACACTTAACATGGGTGAATTTTATGTAATGTAAATTATACCTCAACAAACCTTAAAAAGAGTAGTCCCAGGACCAGAAGTATCTAATTCACCAGTGAACTTCTTTTTTTTTTTGAGAGGGAGTCTCTGTCACCCAGGCCGGAGTGCAGTGGCCGGATCTCAGCTCACTGCAAGCTCCGCCTCCCGGGTTTACGCCATTCTCCTGCCTCAGCCTCCCGAGTAGCTGGGACTACAGGCGCCCGCCACCTTGCCCGGCTAGTTTTTTTTGTATTTTTTTTAGTAGAGATGGGGTTTCACCGTGTTAGCCAGGATGGTCTCGATCTCCTGACCTCGTGATCCGCCCGTCTCGGACTCCCAAAGTACTGGGATTACAGGCTTGAGCCACCGCGCCGGCCCAGTGAACTTCTTAGAAATGCAAATTCTCAGCCACGGTGAAGTAGAAACTAGGCGGGTGCAGCCCAGCAGTCTGTATCAAACCCTCCAGCTAATTCTGATGTAGGCTCCAGTTTGAGAATTACTGCTCTAGATTCAAGGAAAGTTAAGTGGAAGTATGGGTTGTTTTTGGTACCATTTATGTACATTCAGTCTACCCTGTTCCTGTAACTGCAGGAAAGGTTTGAATTAAGGACTATTTTAGTAGAGTTAAAGGAAATTATAGGGCAATGAGAGTAAAAATAAACTGGCCTTTCATGTTCTTGATACGTCCCTGTGAGAAGCTTTATGATTGTGATGTTTGTGTACCATATGTTGGTAAATTCCTGTGTTCTTTTAGGCTTGCTGTTAGTTAATGAACATAGCATAAACAGGTTCATTTGCCATAACGACAGTAGAAATTTAGATCCCTGAAAGGAATTATGTCTCCTAAATATTTACACAGTGTAATATAGCAGAGTCAGAAATGTGCAGTGATCCCAAAAAAGTAAAGATCTGACTATAGATAAAGAAGTAAATGGAGCAGCCGGCTGAACTGAGCAACTCATTCTTTCCCTCCATCTGTTCAGTGTACTTTAAAAACCATGATTAGAAAAGAGGCTGATCTGTACATAGCATGTGTTTTCAGAATTTTTTTTTTCAGCATCAGCTGGGTGGCCAACAGAAATTTTAAAAGTTGAGGCTGCTCCAGAATAGAGCTTCAAGATCCAAACTGGAGGTGAGTATGTTAGATGAAGTTTGTAGATAGGGTCTCCTTTGACTGGATAGTGGTGACTCCTGCTGAGGTATAAGTACAGAGGGAAGTAGAGTTCATGGGGAGAGGGATAAACAAATGTAAGAGAAGGGAGAAAGGGAGAAGTGAGGAATGGCGTCATGAATGTATGTCATTTGTTAGTGGAGTTCGCTGAGATGTTAACAGTACAGTATAGAAACATATTAGTGAATATAGCAGAAACCATTGTTATTTCCAAAACTATATTCAACTATAGGTAGAAAAGAACTGGGCTGTTTGTTGCCGGCAAAGTATATCTCTGCTTCTGTCTTTCTCTTTTTAATTATTATTTACTTCTTACTGTTCTTTCCTTTTGCTTTTTTTTTCTGTTTGTTTATTTGGGATTTTCTTTTTTGTTGTCATTCTTTTTTAACGCTTTTAATAGTATTATTGGGAAAATATAGCAAAATATTAGAATATTCTCAAAGTTGGCTAATTCTCTCTTATGTTATTAGATAATGATGGAGTAGAATAATTTGCAATATATTTTATTCTAAAAAATCTATTCCATAGCAATCTGAACTTCTCATATTTATTACTGGACAAACTCCCACAGATGCATTTAAGCTAAAAATAAAAAAACAAGACATAGGAGCAGTAGAAGAGTAAATAAAGCAAACTTTTCTCTTCGTTAAGAAAACTTCAGAATTCCTTGTGCAACTTGTATCTGAATGAAGTTGCACTTGAAAAGTATAAACAAATGCAGATAATCTGGTATTATATGAGTAAATACAAATTTGAGTACATAAGAAATTGATAATTTTGGAGTTAACTGCAAGAATCAGGAGAAGCAACTTTTGGGTGTTTTGGGGGGATGGCAGGTGGGTTGACGTACTATGTTTTTTAAGTCAATACATTTCAAAATGTTGACCAAAGAACATTTTAATTATAAAATTAGAACAGTATTTATTCCCTACCCCCTTAGGTTTTGTATCTTGTTAGCGGTGAACCTGAAATGTTTATAGTACTGTTGCAAATAATGATTTCTTCCACAGTTATTGTTCCTTCCTCTCTGTGAGCCTGCTTTTCCTGTCCCAGAGTCAACCAGGCCCTTGCCTCTTGCTTAGTCTAATGCCACTTATGCAGCAGGTCTTGTAGTTGGTCCTGTGGCAGGTTTTTTCTTCAGTTCCCTTAGTGGTGCCATGCAGTACTTATAACAGCTTTATGTTGGTATCAGATACAGGTGGAGAAAAAAGTTAAAAGAGGGATTTTGAAAAAGAAAAGCAGAATGCGGGGAAGGAGGGAAGAGAGATAGTGAGATGCTTACTGTGGAAGGTAATGGGAAACGACAATTTCTGCTCATGCCATTCTTTGTCGAAATTTCTTCTGCCTCAGTAGAGGGACTTAATCTACAAATAGGAGACAAACTTTCCATCTTCTTTGTCCTTCAGTTTGTTGATTTGCTTTTCCCCATGATGACATTTGAAGGTACCATTGAGTTTGTCATCTCTGTGAAGTTTGGAATCCCAAAGTCCAAATTAAAGCTCTGCTTTTTAGTTGGTAATTCGGATCTGTCCATTTTAGGTTTTTTTGTGGTTGTAAAGTGTTCTTTTCATCACTGTGGTATGGGGCACCAAAAGAGAAGTAGCCAAGAGAATTCTGTTCTTTTGAAAGATTGCTCTGTAGCTAAGATATGATAGGATGTCCATCTGGGAGTATACTTAGATCCTCTGGTTGTTAGACTTTTTGTATTCTCCCAGGCTTGGTATGGATCCTTTGTGTGATAACTGTACCACTGCTAGAGTTGGTCTCTGTGGAAGATGATCATCTTTTTTGAAACATAACAAACTTAGAAAAACAAAAACAAAACACTGGTAATTGAAGAATTGCTTCTAACTTGTCCTCCACCAGATGGTGCTAGTGTTACGTATCCAAAGGTAAACTCCTTTGGTATTGAAATAAGGAGGTTGTGTGTTTTCTTTCTCTTTTTCTGCCTCACCATATTTTGCCCTTAGTATTTTTTCATACATACTACTTTCCTGGCATACTGCTGTGTCACCTCACATCTTTTATATTATAGATAGTGAGCTGATTATGCCTTAGTGATCATGAAGGATAACTTGGGAGGCCAAGTAAAATTCAAGAGGGAAAGGACCAAGTGAAATTTTAGGATGTATAATATGTATTTTCTTATAAGATTTTTTTTTTAATCATTCATTTGCTTCTTATATGGCCTGTGTGTAAAAGTTGAGAACTTACTCTTGCAGAACTTTTCTGCTTAGCTGTCTTTCTTTTATATTATCATAATGATGTCATAAAATGTCATTGCTTGAGATCTACAAATGATAGTGTTTACCCAGATTTAAGTTCACAATAACTTTAATAACCTTAAAAGAAAGTTTGGTAGATTAAAAAAAAAAGTTGGCCATTATCTGATATGATTCCTTGTCCAATTAATAATTGTTCTTACATTTTAAACCTTTTCTGATTACATATGAGTATTACATGGTTATTGCAGAAAAACTTAAAGAAACAAGAATACAATTAAAGTAATAATACATGTTTAAATACTATTAACATGTTACATAAGCCTTCTGTTTTTTTCTTTTACCCAGTTTTAACTTAATAATTTATCATAAATATTTTACATAAGATAAAAATGTTTTATAATAATAATTTCTAATGACAGTGTAATTAAATGAACCCTTTAATGATAGGCATTTTTTTCACTTTGTTTTAGTCACAGTTGTGCTATCATAAATAGTGCGGTTTAATTTTTTTGAATTTTTACATTTCATTCACATACATTGTTAAAAATACAATAGCTTGTTCAGAGAGAATGTACATTCTTGTGATTTTTGATCTGATTTTCAATTTACCATCCAAGAGTTCTACAGTTTGAGAGTCTTTGACAGGGCATGATTCTGCTTGTTTCCCTATGTCCTCTTCACTAGATTACCTAAGGTTTTTTTTTTTTTTTTTGAGATGGAATTTCATTCCTGTTGCCCAGGATGGATTGCAATGGCACAATCTTGGCTCACTGCAACCTTCACCTCCCAGATTCAAACAATTCTCCTTCCTCAGCCTCCCGAGTAGCTGGGAATACAGGCATGCACCACCATGCTCAGCTTATTTTTATTTTATTTTATTTTATTTTTTGTATTTAGTAGAGACCGGGATTCACCATGTTAGTCAGGCTGGTCTTGAACTCCTGACCCCAGGTGATCCACCCACCTGGGCCTCCCAAAGTGCTGAGATTACAGGCGTGCGCCACCGTGCCGGCCCTACCTAAGTTTTTAAGGTGACTAGATATTGCTCATTTGAGAATCCCTGAAATGATAATTCATCATTAAATAAAAGAATTTAAAATTGCTTTGATATTTTCTTAGAAGTAAGCTGTACCCTTTAAGCATTAAATCTTAGAACCCTTATTATTTGTGGTAGTTTAGTTTTTGGCCTTGTCTCCTAGCCCTAAAATACAAACAGTTATTCTTTTGATACTTCAGAACAGGTTATCTCATATGCAAATAATTAAGATTTATGGTTGGTTCATGTTTTTAGTGCTTTCTATTACTTGTTGAGAAACCTAGTGCAAGTCATTTAATCTCTCATGATACGTTTCTCAGTCTGACAAGTTGGAAGAATGTTTTTTAGATAAATTATTTTTAAAACTTTGAGATGAGCTAGGCATTTGGCATAGTAGCTTTTTAATACATTTGTTTTTGATAGGCAGAAGGAAGGAAAAGAGGAAGATGCTAGATATTTGTAGAACTTGAAGAATTCTAATATACTTTTGCAAAGAATTAAAAACATATCAGTCAGTATTGAGAAATTATATCCCAGTTGATTTTTGGTATCTTACTAAATAACTGCATTTTTATTTAAGCAAATTACCTTTAAATTAAGTTCTTCTGTTAACATAAGAAGGCATGTAATTTTAAAATCAGAAAAACCAAGTTATTTACATATTTGAGAAATCGGAAGAAAAGAAATTCATGCAGAGTCTTCATGAAATCTTGTAAATGAATGTGAAAACTGTTAGCCCAATAGCTTAAAAAAAAAAAAAACTAGTTTTTCTTTCTCATGAAAATAATCTCACCTTCCCATCTCAATTTGGCAAAATATAATAATGATAATAACATTCCTTACTGTCAGAATGAATAGTCACTGTAAGAAATGTTTTGGGAAACCTAGTTTTAAAAGGTCCATCAATTTACAATCTGTCATGGTAGAAAAGACTTGTAAACTGTAGCGATATCAATTCTGTTGTTTAAACATACATCTTTTATAAAGAAAACAAATTATATTGATTAATGATTCGCTTTATGTAAGTAACACCATTGAATTTTACCTAAGATAAAACTTAGCATTTTTGTGCCAGGCATGGTGAGTCATGCCTGTGATCCCAGCACTTTGGGAGGCTGAGGCGGGTGGATCACCTGAGGTCAGGGATTCTGATCAGCCTGACCAACATGGCGAAATCCCGTCTCTACCAAAAATACAAAAATTAGCTGGGCATGGTGGTGGGCGCCTATAATCCCAGCTACTTGGGAGGCTGAGGCAGGAGAATCACTTGAACTTGGGAGGTGGAGGTTGTAGTGAACCGAGATCACGCCATAGCACTCCAGTCTGGGCAACAGAGCGAGACTCTGTCTCAAAAAAATAAATTAATTAAATAAAACTTAGCATTTTTAACTCATAAGGTTTTTGTCAAAAAATACGAAAGTGAATGCATTGATATTGTAGGTACTTTACTTGCTTTTTAGTTTATAAGTGTGTGGTTTGTTTCCTTAAAATAAAAATCCTAAAAATAGTGCTTAAATAAAATCTTTTTAATTATCAATTTAATTATAGAGAATTGTCATATTATAGATCTGGTAAAATGTAAATTCAATGGTAGCTTCTGAAGTGTAATTTCTTATATCTAAAGCTTGAAATACTAATGTATTGGTTTAGGTGAAGGTCTCAACTATAGCAATTTGAAGGGCCTTCTGAGTACTGTAATAATCTGTAAATAATGAGTTGAATTACAACTGTGGCAGTTAAAATCCCCCCAAATAATAAATTCTGCTCAGTCTTATTTGCTTCATGGCAAAATACATAAAATAATCAAATTGCTAGAATTTTGAGCCTAATTTGTTTGTACTGGTGAGAAATTTGTTTCGTGAAATGTAATATTAAATCGTTAGATGTATGAATTTTATATAAAGTTCATTTTTGCTTTCTTCAAAATATATTAGAGATAATTGGAATAATTTCCCAATAGTTTATTGGAAAATTTCCCATCAAACAGAAAGTGTTTTTGTAAATCTAGTATATTTTCGGCAAGTGTCTGTTCTTGAACTCTTAAATAGGAATGAAAAAAGGAGGGTATTATAGCTTTTGTTCTTAACAACGTCTGGAAAAAAATCATCACCTCTCCCAGTTTGATTTGTTTCATGAATTCTTGTCACATATACTTCTTTGGTCCTTAAAGTTTTTATATTGAAGTACTCAATGTTGAGGTTTTTCTGTTCATTTAGGTTTTTAAGATTTCTGATCTATGCTGAGCACTGAACTGTTTGTCAGACACTTATTATTCAGTAACTAAAGCATATGAAATTTACTACATTTTGTATTGATTTAATATTAATGTTAATCCAAAATCTTTGGGTGCAATGTGTCACATCTGTTTTATATTCCTCTGTTTAAAAGAAATGGCAGTATGGTATTTGGAGGAATATTTATTATCTGAGTGTTTTTCTTTGCCATAGTTTCCCTCAGTCTATTGAAAATTATAACCTCCAAGAGCCCGGCAAATTCTCAGGTACCCAGTTGCTAAAAACCACAGTTAATTGGAATTTTTATTTACCATTTAAGTTCCTTTTATTTAAATTGTTGTAACTTGGGAGGCTTCTGGAAGTGATAGAAAATAAATCTGTGGTGATATTTTAAAAAATACTCTTTTCTCTTAATAATAGGTCTAGCCTGTACTTTTATGGATACTCTGTCTTTTTAGAAAAGACTTTCTTAGATTGAATGTTGATTTGTATTTAAAACTGAATTTTCCATAGCTGGTTGCTAAATATTCTTATCCTGGGTTAAGTACCGTTTCTTAACCTTTCAGGGGGTCATGAATTTCTCTAAGTAGTCAATGAATGCTAGAGCCTGTTTTCCTAGGGGGGAAATGTATATAAACACAAACATTTTACGTACAGTTCTGATTAATCCTGCCTCTCCCTGCCCAGTAGTCCAAGGGCCCCCAGTTAGGAAATGCCACTATAATGGAACTGAAAAAATCACTTCTTAAGTTAGTTTTAACATCACATTATTATGTCACACTACATTTTCTTCACTGCAAGCTTTATTTAACATTACATTTTCTCCTTGATCATTATATTATTAGAAGATAAGCATAATCTAAATCTTATTTTGGAGAAAAAGCAATATTATCTTTTAATTTTAAAGCTGGTCTCTGAAATTATGGAACACATTTTGACTCCTATATGTCCTTAAGTTCTGCTTTAGATAAGTAAACAATCCACTTTACCTTTTGACCTAAGATAAAGGTAAAAGAAGAAAGAGACGAGTTCTTCTGGATCTTTTGTTTAGGAAAATAGCTCTTCCTTAGAAAATATGTTGCATTTGTTGTTTGGCACAAAAATATGAATTCTCATTTTATTGAGAGTTTGAGAAACTATTTAAGGGTTACCTGGTTGTGCTGGTTAAGGCTCAGACTTGGAAATCAAGCAGGTTAGGGTCCAAATCTAACTCAGTTCCTTTCCAGCTATATGATCTTGGGCTTATTACTTATCCCCAAAATGGAACCTACTCTGTTAAATGAGATAATGTCTGTAAAGTGTTTTTTTGCTTTGTGTATAATATGCACTCAGTTAGTTCTTACTGTATCATGATGATGGTGATGATGAAAAACAGGATGAGCAGCTTGCTTTTCAGTTGTAGTGTTTATTTTTTTCTATTTAAATTTAAGATAGTAGATCTTGGTTTCAGAAAGAGAAGTCCTCACATTCCCCAGAATAATCTTTTCAAGTTATGGTGGCTTACATTTGTCATAAACATTTATTCAAGAATTCTCCAAAGATGGGGATAGCAAACTAACTTTTCCACATTATACTTCTCAATGTTCAGTTGTTACAGTGGGGCAATATGTTAAATGTCATCCGTTAAATTTGCCTCATACAATTGAAGTAAATACTGAGGAGCAGAGAAAGAGGGAGGTTGCTAAGAGTGGATTAAAAAGTGAGTCCTAACATGTTTCTGGTTTTGAATATTGACACCTACATGGTCACGTGGTGTAGAACCACATGTATTGTGTGTACTTAGAATAGATGATGTTTCTTTGCATGTCATATCATAAAGGAGAACTCTAATGTAAAAATTTCTGATAAGCTGTACAAATGGCAATCCCCATACAAATGTCAGCTGTAAGACAGTATTTTCATTGCGGTTTCTATGGTATTTGTAGCCAAAGAAGAAAGGAAGAGAATGAAAGAGAATGATTTGTGTGACTATTTGATTAAATAAATGATGAAATGAATTAACACCTGCTTGAGTGGAAGGCTTTAAGTTCACTGAAAGGATGATGATTTTCAGACCCTCCTGAAAAGTCGGATGACATCCTGTCTGATCCCCCTTTTTTTTCCATGTTGTGGTTGTAAATTATAACCAGGTAATAACAATAACAGTGCTTATGATGGTGGTTTTTTGTATGTCTGCATGTGCACATATGCACACATATGTCCATATGCTCTCCAAGATGCCTTAGAATGATTCATCCAGATAAGAATCATAAATGTCAGTCAATATGGATTATAAACACAGGAGAGGCTAAGTGCATTCTGAAAATTTTGACGTTGGCATCATGGGAGAGTATTCATTGTATCAATCTGTAAACCATCTATTGTTACCAGTGACAGAGAAAGCAACTGATTGAATTCATTATGGATTTAAGTCTGTGTATTTCATATGTGAAAAAAACAAACACTGCATCATCATTTTATATTAATGAAATATCAGATGCTGTCAGTATCATTGAGATATGAAGAGAACACTTTGCCCTGTTTTTTTGTTTTTTTTTTTTTTCCTTGTAATGCCTGGTTTCATTCCTTTATTTTCTTTGACCAGGCAGGAAGTTTGGAAAATGATATTCCCCTTTTTCTGTCTTCTCAGTATCGTCAGTGAAGCAGGAGCATCAATCTACAGTGTCAGCCCTGAAGCTAACAAAGAGATGCCAGGACTGGACCCTAATTTGAGAAGTGCAGGTAAGAAACTATGAACCATCACAAAAACATGTGATTTTGATATTTTGGACAGCATGTGTGGCATGCTAAATATTCTAAATATCAAAGAAAATTTAAAGTTACACTACATGCATAAGAATTGGCATATTAGAAAGAAAGTGATTATGGAAAAGAAGAGGAAGAATATTGTACTATTTTAAAGAACACTACTATTCTATAGTGCAAAGTTAACCCACAAAGTCTTTAGCAACATTAAATGCCAGAGAGTTCAGTAATAAAAATAATAGACTGGGTGCGGTGGCTGAAGCCTGTAATCCCAGCACTTTGGGAGGCCGAGGCAGGTGGATCATGAGGTCAGGAGTTCAAGACTAGCCTGGCCAAGATGGTGAAACTCCATCTCTACTAAAAATACAAGAATTAGTGGGGCATGGTGGCAGGGGCCTGTAATCCAAGCTACTCAGGAGGCTGAGGGAGGGAATTGCTTGAACCCAGGAGGCAGAGGTTGCAGTGAGTCAAGATCATGCCACTGCACTCCAGCCTGGGCGACAGAGTGAGACTCTGTCTCAATAAGATCTTTTATTATTGTTACAAAATATTATTAAAGCTTTTTGTTGGCAAAAAGTAATATAGTAACAAAATATTTGTAATACAAATTTATGAATGTACACAGACTTTCAGTTTAGTGCCAAATATTTGTCAAATGGCTAGTTTCTCGTCTTGCTAATAGAGTTGTCATTTGATCATGTTTTACTTAAAACAGCCTGCTTTGGTTTTAGTTGTATTTGATTGCTTTGATTTCTGTAATGGGGAATAGTCAAAATCTTGTGTGTGAAGAAATTAAGATACTTTGATGCATCTCATGAAAGCAGTTGGTATCATAATATGTTAGATCAGGTCAGTGCATTTTTCTGTATAATAGGTGAATATTTAGACCGCTTGGTTAGTAATGGACCTGTTATTTAATTTTTTCCTTAAATATTATCATCAGATTTCATTGGCTGTTCTTGAAATTTATACCTGGAGAGATATATATGAAATTTTTACATTAATCTAAATCTAAAAGTGTTCTTACATCCAAAAGAACTTGTAGTTTCCCTTCAGTTGTTTCATGACATAATTCACTCTCTAAAATGATCATCTTCTTAAATCCTAGCTAAAAATCTTGCTTCTCCTGGGAAGCTGCTGCTTAGCACAGCAGCTCAGCGTGATTTCTATCTCCTCACCATGTACTCTTTTTGTGGTTGCCTTATAATAATAATGGCAGAAGGAATAGAAAAGTAGTCATACTGGGATCTACTAATAGTAATTTTTTAAGCACTTAGTATATGTGAAACATTGTGGTATGTTACTAAGATTATTTTATCCTCTCTATTGCCCTGTGAGATATTTATTATTATCCCCACTTTTAAAATAGGAAACTAAGGCTTAAAGAGGCCAGATAACCAGTAAATGTGCACATAATATTTGTGTACCTAATTTCTATGATAAAAGGGCACTTTCATTTATAAAAAAATAAAATGCAGAATTTCTCAAGTTGGCACTGAGAAAGTATCTCCCAATAGTGTGTTGGAAAAAATATTTAGACCATATTTTCTGAGAGATAACAATCCCTCAGGCCTCCCACTGCTGAAGAGACTGCTGTTTCTTCTTAACCACTGGCCCATGTGTGTAAATAATTGTCACAGTATTATAGGTGAGACAGAATTACAACGTTTCAACAAGACTCTATGAAAATAGAGGATAATAAAATGGAAAATCATTGTATGGTTCTAATTACTCTAATTTCAAAGTCTGCTATGTCTTCGGTGTGTGATTCAGTTTAAGTATCTGTGTCTTCCTTCTGTGTCTTAGCTCACTTCTATGTGGCAATGACCATGTTTAATATATACCTAGACACTTTTGAGTCTGGTCCTGGAGTCAAATATTCAAAGAGGTTGGAGTCTCTACTCTTGGTTTTCTAGAGTCCACTTTCTTTTCAATTCCTATTTTTCATTGAGAGTCTTTCTTTTTCCTGGTGATTGATGCCAGGGGTGACTTTTTACTTTATGTGAGATCTGAGCTACCTACAGGTGTGGATTTTACCTTTAAGTCCTCTAAATGTTTACTGTATAAGAATATAACAGAACTTCAGCATTCATGTGTATGTTAAGCATGTGTAAGAAAATGACCCTCATTACTACATCTCATTGACCAGTTTATCAGCTTACTGAAAATAGAAGTTGTCTTCTATATATATGCTTAAATTCCCCATGATGCATTGTATGTGGCCTTTAAATTGGATGGATATAGTAGATGGGTAATATTAAACTGTTTATTATGGATTTAAAGTGGAAGATTGAGTGTATGTTTTATTCCTTCTCTCCTTCTGAAATTGATTTAAATGACATGATAGAATGAAAGCATAAACCTACTAAGATAAAACCTACTAAGATAAAAGGAATGGGAGAACAGATAGCAACAACAACAAGATTTGAAGCTTAAAGTGGATAGATGAGCAATAAGTCACCTAGTCAACTTGAGAATGTTGAATTCTGAGATAGCATTGTAGAAAATACAGAACTAACCTAGGATGGATCACACAACCCCTATAGGTTCAGGAAATGGTGCCAAGTACTTTGGAAGTATGCTGAGAGGGTTGAGGCTGGGTTGAAAATGAAAGTATTGGTTGAAAGTCTGTTTAAAAAGCAACGAGACCAAATTAAACATAGGCCTAGCAATTTCACTCCTACACATGTCGCCAGAAAAATTGAAAACAGGTATTCAACCAAAATACTTGTATGCAAGTGCTTATAGCAGCATTATTTACAATAGCTAAAAGTTGGAAACAACTCACATGATGAAAGAATAAACAAAATGTGGTACAGCCATACAATAGAATATCATTCAGCCATAAAGAGAATGAAGTACTGGTACATGCTACAACACCGTGTGAACCTCAAAAATGTCATGCCAACATATATAAAAAAAAGCCAATCCCAAAAGACCACATAGTGTATGGTTATATGAAATGTGCAGAATAGACAAATGTGTAGAGATTGAAAACTGACTGGAGGTTGTCAGGGACTGGGGAGAGACAGGAATGGAGAGTGACTGCTTAATGGGTACAGGGTTTTCTTTTGGCATAATGAAAATGTTTTGGAACTTGATAGAGGTGGTGAGGCACAATATTGCAAGTATCCTAAGTACCACTGATTTCTGTACTTTAAAATAGTTAATTATATGTTACAAGAATTTCACCTCAATAAAATAACAACAGCAATTAACATCCCCTTCCACAACAGTTGAGGAACTGTCTTTTCACTACCTTTGCAGAAGACTGGGGATTTGTTCTCTGGAGAGGGTTAAACAGAAGGATTCTACAAAGGAGGACACAGCTTACAAATGAGAGTGGGGATGCTACTGAAGTAAAGGGGAGTTGAGGAAATATTTACATGCAGTTGTAGAGATCTTAGAGAGGAATCAATCTATGCAGATAAGAGGACTCTGCCAATACAAGAGACAACATTGAAGAAACTTGAGATTAGAGGTACCACAAAGAAATGGCCACAGCACCCAAAGTAAAGCCATAGTTGATAAGCCTTACCACTGGGCAAAGCAGTTAATGTCATTGTTTTAGCATCCTGCCCCTGGTGGACAGTCAAAGGTCACCTAACATGTAATGAAAACTTATACTATTAATATTAAAAACAGATGCCAAAATACACTAGGGAAGAAAAAAAACTACTTGGAGGAAATAGAGATGATGAAGACAGAAGAAAAAGTTTAACATTCTCAAAGAAATAAAAAATATTTTATTTATTTAGAGATATATTTACATAAAATAAAAGTCACCCTTTTTAGGTACATCATCTATGAATTTTGAAAAGTTTACACTAGTTGGGTAACCTTCAGTCTACCTCCATTACAGTGAGGATACAGAAAATTTTTTTCAGTTCAACATATTTCTCAGCTTCTTGTTCAAAAATGTAATTATTACTTAGAGGGTCAAGATTATAATAGATTTGCATCAAGACTGCTAAAACTACATTTTAATAAACATTATAGTGAAAAAATTCTAATTTGGAGTTGTTGGCTGAAAAAGACAACGTGGGGGAATTTTGCTTATTTTCCTCTGTTCCTGTCTGACGTCAAGGGGAAGGATAAAATGAGATGAATATTGGACTTTAAAAATACAGATGTCTAATATTGCTAGATAACAGGATGAGACAAATTTTAAAGAGAGTACAGTTCACTATAGTCTTTTAAGCAAATAAATTGATTTGCTCCAGAAGCTTTAGGATTCTAGATATTTCATAGAATTGAAAGGCCAAAACCCATGACATTCTTTTTCTTTGGATATAAGACATATTATGAGTGAAGAGAAATGTTGCTTTCAAGGTTACTGTATGTGGGCATTGCAAGTTATATACTCAACCACTTATCCATAGGAAGTAGCTCTGGTTGCATGTCTTTTAGGATGATAATCTTTACTCAGTCTGGGATCCCTTCCCAACTTTTGGCATATCAAGTGTAATTTTTTTCTCTAATGCTTAACTTTTTGTATTATTATCCCATATTAATTGTCTTCCTCTATACATTGAGCTATGTTACCATTTAATAAATTAGCATTTATAAAAAAAACCTCTAAAATCCCTATATGTACTTTATGTTCTCATTTCATTGGTCTGTGTAGCCTACCACAATGCAACTCTCAATTTCTGTGGCTTATAATATGCCTTGCTTTAATTTTTTTAAATTGCATTTTTCATAGTATTTCTTTTTTTTTTGCAAATGAACTTTAAAGCCATTTAATAAATACAGTTGACCCTCTGCATGTGCCCACAGATTCAACCGTGGATTGAAAGTATTTAAAAAAAAATACAACAATAAAAAAATATAGATTTGAAAATATAGTGTAACAATTATTAACATAGCATTTACATTGTATTAGGTATTATAAGTAACCTATAGGTGATTTAAAGTATATGGCAGGGTGTGTGTAGGTTCTATGCAAATGGTACTCCATTTTATATAAAGTACTTGAGCATCCACAGATTTTGGTGTCTGCAGTGATCCTGGAACCAATCACCCAAGGATACAGGATGACTGTATTTGTAAAAGTCTATAGTATATAGAGTGAAATTCTGTAAAATTTCCACTTTCATCCCTGTTCTGCATGTTTTATTTTTATTATTCATGGGTTGTTTTTATATATATGTGTGTGTGTGTGTGTGTGTGTGTGTGTATGTTTAACATTGTGAATAGGTTTTTATCCATGAATCGATTGTTTTATTGTTTTTATTACATTTTAATTTCATCATACTATACATAAGATCTCTGTAATTTATTAACATATAACTACAAGTATGTACCCTTTGACCAGCATCTCCTCATTCTCTCCACTCCCCAACTCCTGTGTTATTGGTTTGATAGCATATGGTAGAAGCATCAGTTTTTGTTTGTGTGTCTTGAAACTACCCAACTAATTGGAATCTTGTTAGTTCTGATATTTTTTCATTTGATTTGCTTAGGTTTTCTAGGTAGATAATCATATGTAAATAATGTCATTTCAATATTTATATCTTCCCTTTTTGTCAAGTTGCATCAACTAGAGTTTTCTGAACAATGGTGAATAGTAGTGAAACAGCAAACTATTGTCATTATATGTGGGCAAAATAGTATTTGGCATACATTTGGACATACTACATTTTAAAAAACAATAGCTTTGTTGAGATATAATTTACATAACATAACATTTACCCTTTTAAAGTGTACAAGTCAGTGTTTTCTAGTATAGTCAGAGCTGTGCAACTATCACCACCGTTTAGTTTTATAACTTCATCCCAAAAAGAAGCCCATACCCATTAGCAATCACTTCCATTACTGTCTTCACTCACCACCCAAACTCCTGGCAAACATGAATGTACTTTCTCTCTGTATGGATTTTCCTGTTCTGGACAGTTCATATAAAAGAAATCATACAATATGTGGTCTTTGTGACTGGCTTCTTTCACTTAAGCGTAATGTTTTCAAGATTCCACATGCTGTAGCATGTATCAGCCCTTTATTTCTTTTTATTGCCAAATAACATTCTATTGTATAGGTATACAAGATTTTGTTTAGTCATCAGTTGATGGTTTGTTTTTTTTTTTTAACATTTTTGGCTATTACGAATAAGGCTGCTATGAAAATTCATGAATAACATTTTATATGGACATAATGTTTCCATTTCTCTTGAGCGTATACCTGAGAATAAAAAGTGGGACGCGTGTAACTATGTTTAACATTTTCCAGAAATCTTTTTGACTTCTATTACTTTGCTGTCCTCATCACTTATTCTCTGCCTCTTTTTTTACTTCCTCCTTTTCTTCTTTGTCTCAAAATGTGACGTTCCCTAAGTTTTGGGCCATAACTCTTCCTCCCTCTTAATTATCTTTATCAGCAATTCATTAGACTCCCTTTTCCTGAGCTATCTCCCTCTTACTTTCAAGAATCTATTGTCGGCTTGATCATTCTCAACCTAGAGCTCTGCATTATTACTGTCTACTAAACAACTCATTCTTGATTATCTTGCCGGCAGGAAAGTAGCACCATCTCTCTCTAAAGCCTGGATATAGGAGTTATAAAAGTGTTGTATGACATTTTTGTTTTCTCAGTGCATACAAAAGTTATGTTTACACTATAGTGTGTTAAGAATCTAATGGCATTATATCTCAAAAAAATATGTACACACCTTAATTAGAAAATATTGTTAAAAATGCTAATGATCATCTGAGCCTTCAGCAGTTCACAATCTTTTTGCTGGTGGAGGGTCTCGCCTTGATGTTGGTGGTTGCTGACCGGAGTGGTGGTTACTGAAGGCTGAGATGTGGTGGCAGTTTCTTAATATAAGACAATAATGAAGTCTGCTGCATCAGTGGACTCTCCTCTCACAAAAGGTTTCTCTGTAGCATGTGATGCTGTTTGGTAGCATTTTACATTCAGTAGAACTTTATTTAAAATTGAAGTCCATGTTATCCATTCCTGCTGCTGCTGCTTTATCAACAAAGTTTATGTAATATTTGATATCTTTTGTCATTTCCACAATGTTCATATAGCATCTTCACCAGGAATAGATTCCACGTCAAGAAGCCACTTTCTTTGCTTATCCCTAAGAAAGCAGCTCCTCATTATGTCAAGTTTGATTGTGAGATTGCAGCAATTCAGTTACATCTTCAGGGTCCACTTCTAATTCTAGTTTTCTTGCTATTTCCACCACGTGTGAAGTGGCTTTCTCCACCAAAGTATTGAATCTCTCAAAGTCATCCGTGAGAGTTGAAATCAGCCTCCTCCAAACTCTGGTTAATGTTGACATTTTGCCCTCCTCCCATGAATTATTAATGTTATTAATAGCATCTGGAATGGTAAATCCTTTTCCAAAAATTTTCAACATACTTTGCCCAGATCCTCAGAGAAATCACCATCTATGGTAGCTATAGCCTTACAAAATGTATTTCTTAAAAAATAAGACTTGAAAGTCAAAATTACTCCATGACCCATGGTATACAGAATGGATGTTGTGTTAGTAGGCATGAAAACAGTATTAATCTTGTACACCTCCATCAGAGCTCTTGAATGACAGGTGCATTGTCAATGAGCACTAATATTTTGTAAGGAATCTTTTTTTCTGAGCAGTAGGTCTCCACGGTGAGCTTAAAATATTCAGTAAGCCATGCTGTAAACATATGTGCTATCATGCAAGCTTTGTCGTTTCATTGATAGAGCACAGGCAGTGGACTCTCCTGTCACAAAAGGTTTATCTGTAGCATGTGATGCTACATAATCTAGCATAATTCTTAAGAACCCAGGGATTTTCAAAATGGCAAATGAGCCTTGACTTCAACTTAAAGTCACCAGCTGCATTCCCCTCTGATAAAATGAGTCAGGCTGTCTTTTGAATCTTTGAAGCCAGGCATTGACTTCTCCTCTCTAGCTATGAAAGTCCTAAATGAAATGGCATCTTCTTCCACGAGAAAGCTATTTTGTTTACATTGACAGTCTGCTGTTTATTGTAGCCACCTTCATTATGATCTTAACTAGATCTTCTGGATAACTTGCTGCCACTTCTATATCAGCAATTGCTGTTTCATCTTGTACTTTTATGTTAAGAAGATGGCTTCTTTCCTTAACCCTCACAAACCAGCCTTTGCTGTCTTCAAACTTTTCTTTTGCAGCTTCCTCACCTCTCTCAGCTTTCATGGAATTGAAGAGAGTTAGGACCTTGCTCAGGATTACACTTTGGCTTAAGGGAATGTTGTGGCTGGTTTAATCACTCATACTTTCTCCATATCAGCAAAAAGTTGTTTTGCTTCCTTATCATTTGTGTGTTCACTGGAGTCACACTTTTAATTTCCTTCAAAAACTCTTCCTTTGCATTCACCACTTTGCTAACTGGCCCAAGAGGGCCACCTTTCAGCCTTTCTCAGCTTTCAACATGTCTTTTCAATAAGCTTAATTATTTCTAGCTTTTGATTTAAAGTAAGAGACATGCGACTCTTCCTTTTACTTGAACTCTTAGAGGCCATTGTAGGGTTATTTATTGACCTAATTTGAATACCATTGTGTCTCAGGGAATAGGGAGGCCCCAGGAGAGGGAGAGAGGGGAATAGCCACTTGGTGGAGCAGTCAGAACACACACATCATTTATTGATTAAGTTTGTTACCTTATAGGTGTGGTTCGTGATGTTCTAAAACAATTACAATAGTGATATCAAAGATCATTGGTCACATATTACCATAACAAATATAATTTAATTTTGAAATATTGCTGAGAGTTACCAAAATGTAACACAGTGACCAGAAGTGTGCCCATGCTGTTGGAAAAATGGTGCCAGTAGACTTACCCAACTCAGGGTTGCCACAGATTTTCAATTTGTAAGAAATGCAGTGTCTGAGAAGCACAATAAAATGAAATGCAATACAATGAGGTGTCCATATATTCTTAAATTCTTGACTTGGTTTACTGTTGTGGGGGCTTTTCTTGTTGTTTTTACTCAAAAGTATATAGGCAATGTATACGTGTTGAAAATCATTCTTTTAAATGTTACATTTACATTACACATTTAAATGTTAGGCTAAAGAAATAATACTTGCTTTAGAGAAATTCAAGCATATCTCTACTTTAAATCTGTAATAATGAATGTGGTTATTAGAGGAAAGCATTTCTCCTATCACCTTCAGTGCTTGCACTAACTAACCTTTTGTAATTGATTTCTTTAAATAATAAAGATGTATGTGAAGGCCTTGGAATCCCTGTCTCTTCTGGGAGAGAAATAGATTGTATAACACCAGCTCAATGTTCTCTAAGCTTGCTTTGCAAGGAGCTATATGTCACTATATGTTAGGTGTAGTAATAAAGGATATGAAAAAAACTTGAATGATCATGCGTTGAACTTGATGTTCACAGTAGATAAGTAGATCTTATGTCTGATTAGAGAAGTGGTACAAATCAGTGACTGGAGAATCTAAGAGTCACTTGCAAGAGATGACTTTTGTTTCCAGACCTTGAACAGCTTAACATGGAAACAGGCACAGGATTTTCCTTGATGATCTTAATATTTTCACTTAATGAATTTATATTTCATCCAACCTGTATGAGAAGGTGACACTGATCAGCTTCCATGTGTTTTGAAAATGGAAGCAGTTCATGTAGAAAGACTCAACGTAAATATGCTACTGGAGAGGGAGGTTACCTTTAGAACTATTCGTAAGAGTTGTAGTATCTTTTTTTCTAGCTAATTCTATCTTATAAATGAAAGATGTGAATTTTTATTGATATTTGGTAAAAAAAAATGACAATAAATGACGATCAAGTAAAATCGTGACACAGTTAAAGGAATGTTTGAAATTAACTCTAAAGTTTCTTGAGCATGGATTGTAATGGTCAAGAAAGGGATGTAATTAGAACTATGGTGTGTTAAGAGACAAGCAGTTGGGAGAGAAGGAGATCACTTGCCAGGGCAATCTTGCAGTCATATTCAAGACCACATGAATATATTCATTAGCCAAGTAGTTTGATCTCTGGTTGCATTAAGATATGATTCTGCTGGGTGCAGTAGCTCACGCCTGTAATCCCAACACTTTGGAAGGGTGAGGCAAGAGGATTGCTTGAGCCCAGGAGTTCAAAGCTGCAGTGAACTGTGATGGCACCACTGCAGTCTATCCAGGGCAACAGAGTGAGACCCTATCTCTAAAAAAAGGGAACTTTAAAAAAAGAGGTAATTATATCATTTGTTCATTATTTGGGGGACCTAGTTCTAATAAGCATATTTGACATATAAAAATATATTTGTAATGATGCAGGATTATTTAAAACAAGATTTTGCTTGCTCTGTGAAGCATGAGGTATCCTATTATGCTTTACATAAAGAATGAATAGGTAATCTTGTAAGTATAGGGAATAAACGTTTTATTTGTTTTTCTAAATCTATAATCCTGTCAAACTACTTGTGTTCAAGAATGCTTAGGAATTCTGATGACATAATTCATCATGAAAGTTTGCATTTACTTTTTGTGTGCGGGGAAAAGAGAACTTTGAAACTTAGCTAAATTGTTGGCCTTTTTAGAGGGATGATGAGGAGGGACAGGATTAAGTACTTACATTATGAGGAACTAATGTAAGTAATTATTAGGTACTGCTTTTCACATTAAGTCATACTTGTTTTCTGATTCTATTTTTTCAGTTTCCATAGCAAGGCGTGTTCAAGATCCATTAGCTGAGCTAGTGAAAATTGAGCCGAAGCACATTGGAGTTGGAATGTATCAGGTAAAGCAATGTGGATCATTTAATTTATGAAATCCATCAATACAAGGAGCAGTACTCAAACCTGGCATAGTAATTAAGTGTCTATGGGAGTAGATTCCCATTTTCAAGGTTATACAGTTTGTGGGAAGTAGGAGTTTTAAGTCATCAGGGAAGGAGGGAATTATTTTTGTCATCGTTGTTCTGGTGTTAATGATTTTGATTAAGACTTAGAATTGACTGTGGTCAGATTTAAAGACTATGAAAACACTGGATGAAACTAATAATTAATTTGGAGAGAGAGCCTCTTCTTTTAACATTATTATAAAAGTGGAGGTGCTACAGGGACATGTTGGCTCTTTGTGTAAACCGGTATGAACTATTGATCTTTATTGACCTTTCAAGGAAATGTTTTTGGTACCTTCTCTCTCTTGTTTTTTTCCTGTATTTCCCATTCCTACTTGATTATTATAGTTCGTTTTTGGTCATTACCCAAAATAGTCTAAAACCATTCAGTTGATTAAGTTTGTTACCTTACATGGGTGCAGTTCGTGGCATTCTAAAATAATTACAATAGTGATATCGTGCATTGATCTTGATGTTCACAGTAGTAAGTAGATCTTATGTGTGATTAGAGAAGTGGTAGGTAATAGTAGTACTCATTTTTGTTGTTACTGTATTTTTAATTCTTGAGGTTGTATGTGTTCATTGGACAATTCAAGACAGCACTAAACGTTGGCAGAGTGAATTTATGGTGATAGCAAAATGGTACGTGGGGCTTAAGTTGTCTCCAGAAGGTTTGGGTCAAATTGTTTTCCTCTTTGTCAAAAGCTGTTAATTGTGAAATAGAGTATTTCCTTCTGTATAATTTTTATGGGATTTGAATGATAGGTACTATACTACACTTTTTCTAAAGAAATATATCATGTCATGGATTTTGTGACTACTAGATATGGAAGACACCTTAGAATTCGTGTAACCCTACCCTCCTCATTTGATAGAAAAAGAGTCTGTGTCCTGGAGTACTTAAGACATTTACCCAAGATCACATGGTAGCAAAGCTTGGATTAACCTGTCATATATTGAGATTCAACTGGGAATATTTCCATTTTATAGCAAGTTGGACTAAGGCATTCAGACTTTTAACTGGACTTACTCATTTCAGAAAGATAGTTGGTAAAGGGACTGATCTAGCTACAGGTAGATAGAAATGACTGTTATCTAAAGAGTACAACTGGCTACATGCAGGGGCTCATGCCTGTAATCCCAGCACTTTGGGAGGCCAAGGCAGGTGGATCACTGGAGGTCAAGAGTTTGAGACCAGCCTGGCCAACATAACAAAACTCCATCTCTACTAAAAATACAAACATTAGCCAGGTATGGTGGCGTTTACCTGTAGTCCCAGTTACGTGGAAGGCTGAGGCAGGAGAATCACTTGAACCCAGGACGCAGAGGTTGCAATGAGCCAAGATTGCGCCACAGGACTCTAGCCTGGTGACAGAGCGAGACTCCATCTCGAAAAAGAAAAAGTACAACTATAACAGTTTTGTGATACAGGCATTATAATGAAGAGGAATTATATTCATTCAAGATAAAGTTATGGAGCATCTTGGCAAGGTAGTGGAATAAAGAGAAGCTTCCAAATTTATGAAACCTGGGCAGGCTAATAAGCTACTGACTTCAAAGAGATCTTTAAATAAATAGTGGAGACTTAACCTCCAGATTGGGATTCAGAGATAACATTTAATGTGAAAGACTTCGGAATTCATTTTAACGGCAGTGAGAAGTAATAGAAGAGTTTTAAGCAATGGGAGGTGACATAATCTGATTTATATTTTTAAGCATTGGCTCTGGCTGATCTGGGAAGAGTGACTTAGGAAGAAGAGAAGCAATAGGAACAACTAGGAGGTTCTTGTACTGGCCCAGGTGACAAATAATAGTGCTTGGACAAAGTTAATGGCAGTGAAGATGGAAAGAGGTCAAGTCTATTTTGTCAGGTCTATGTGGTAATAAGTGAGGGAAAAGGAATTATGAAGAATTTGCTCCAAGGGTTCTGATATGTAGATGATGCTTGAGTAGAGCAGGTTTGGTGGATTAAAATCAGTAATTCAGTTTTAGACATGTTAAGCTTGAGATGCCTACAAGAAATTCAAGGAAAGATGTCAAATAGGAGTTGGATATACGAGTCTGAGATTTAAAAAAATAGCCGTATTAGCATTGGACTACTCACTGTTCAGCAAATAATGAAACTAAGGACGTGATCAAGATGGTAGGCTGAATTAATGCTTTTCTTTAATTACACTACCCTCATCAGCTGCATATTCACAACTCCTAATTCCATGCGTTGACAGAAAAGGTGTACATGTGTACCTATATAAATATATATTTATTCGAATAAATTGATAACGGCATGGGAAAACAAGAAAGGGTCCCTCCCATTAGTGGATGGAAATCTCAGGAATTCCTTACAGATACTAAGCATGAAGAATCACACCCACGGAGAAATAAAACCTGGTGGAGTCACAGTTCAAAACATATACAGATCATTGTGTATCAATGTGTTCTTGAGGTAGGTGCAGTTCCAGGTAGAGCCAAACTAGTCAGATTCAAATAGTGGGGAGAAGGTCTGAAGTATTAGATAAGGAGATACATATAGAGAAGCTAGGCCTGTAGTAACCTCCTCCGCCAATATACTCTGAATCCAAGTTAAAGCAATGACCTTAACATAGGCCAGAGAGGCTGGGAGATACCTCAAGAGACCTTCGATTGTCAGGAAGCTCAAGGAGCCTCATCCTGAGAAGACAAATTCCTGCCATGTACATGACACCTGGCATGATGTCCCACATTTCCCACATTATCACTGGAGGTGAGGAATAGTAAACAGAAACAGCATACATAGACAGACAGTTAGGGACTCTGAAACGATCTCACTACCAAGAATGATTAAACATTTGAGGAAAACCTATGGTAGACAAATGAGGCACCAAACTTAATAAACAAAAGGCAATACCCAGTGAGACAATGAATAGGTAAGAGAGACTTTGAAATAAGTGAAAGTAAGATTCACAGAAAGAAAAGAGAGATTATTGCATTTATAAAGAACATATGTATTAAAATGAATGCAAACCTATCAAATATCTTAGAATTTAAGAATGTAATTATCAGGATTAAAATGCATAATTGGACTAAATAGAGTGGACACAGTTAAAAGCAAATTAATGAATTGGAAGATTGAGTTCCTTCAGAATACAGTTTTGAACTGAAAATGGTGGAAAGCATGAACAAAAGTCACATGATATAGAAGACATTCTAAACCTTCAGTGTTCATCTGATGTAAAATTGAATTAGTATGGAGTTATAATCACAGAAGTAATAGAAGGAAATTTTCCCAAACTGAAGACAGACAAGTCTTCTGAAAACACCTTATGAGGGCAGAAGTAAAGACTAACCAAAGGCCTACACTAAATGCTTGCTTATGAAATTTCAGAATACGTGATAAAGAGGAACTGACAAAGTATTCAGAGAGCAAACATAGTTTATCTGCAAAGGAAAGAGTGAGATTGACATCAGGCCTATTATTGATAAAAAATAAATGATAGAAGATAGAATGCAGTAATTGTGAAGTTGTGGGAAAAAAACATTTTGAACTTATAATTCTAAATGAGGCAAACCATCAATTCAGTGTGAGTGGAAAATAAAAACAATTTTGAACCTTCTCTGATTGTTTCACACCTTCTTTGAAAGAATTTATAGAAGTACTCCCTTCCCAAAAGCAGGGGAGTGTCCAAAGAAGGGAAAGACATGACATGGGAAACATGTACACACAGTAAAATGTATAGTTGAGCCTGATAGTTTTTAAAATCTATAATGTTAATCTTTAAATATTTAAGTCTGGATCAGATCAGTTCAACATGAGAGAGTGGAAGAAAAAGAAATGATAAAAAGTATTAAGATTCTTTTTCAGGAAAAAGATTCAGATATAAATTAACTCTAGAATTTGATTAAAAATGTAACCTGAAACATATGAAGAACAACCACAAATAAGATAGTTAATATAAATCATGAGAGTAAAATGTAAAAAGTTTATAATTTCATCCAAAGGTAGAGAAGAGAAAATAAGAAAGTATAGGAAATAAACAATAAAATATAAGGAGATAGGAATAAGTAATAGGTATTTAAAAGTGAATGGGCTAACTTCTCCTATTAATAGAATTTCAGACTTTACAAAATAAAGCACAGCTTTAAGTTATATATGTGCAAGAGACACTCCTAAAGAAAAAAACAGCCTTGATATTAAAGGTTTGGATTAAAATGTTCCACTTAAATGAAAAAGACAGCCATAGCAGTATTGACATTGGACAAAATAGAACTTAAGGCAAAATCATTAAATAGGAAAAAGAAAGATATTTCATATTAATAATAGTCTTCCAAGAAAATATAAGTGCCCTGAGCAATCTGTTACCTAACAGCATAGCTTCAAGAAATATGCATATTACTAACTTTTCTAAAAATTAGATGAGACAAATTCACTGTTTTTGCAGGAGTCTTAGTAGACCATACCATATTAATATATACATTTTAAAAACAGCTTGAAGCTAGGCATGGTGACACACACCTGGCCTCAGCTACTTAAGATGCTGAGGCAGGCGATCATTTGAGCCCAGGAGTTTAAGGCGATAGTGAGCAATGATCATGCCTGTGCATAACCACTGCACTCCAGCCTGGATGACATAGTGAGACACTCATCTCTTAAAAAGACAAAGAAACCCAGCTTTATTGATATGTGCATAATTGCACGTATACAATTCATTCATTTAAAATGTACAAGTCAATGATTTTTTTAGTATAGTCATAGAGTTGTGAAAATAGAACATTTTCATCACCCCAAAAAGAAACTCATTCATTAGCAGTCATTCTCCATTGTCCTTTCTTTGCCAGCCCTAGACAACACTAATCTATTTTCCTCTAGATACTTCATATACATGAAATCATACAATATGTGGGTTTTTATGATTGACTTCTTTCATCATAATGTTTTCAGAGGTGGTCTGCATTGCAGTATGTATCAGTACTTCATTCTTTTTTTATGGCTAAGTAGTATTCCATTGTGTATATATGTGTGTGTGAGATATTTTGTTCATTCATCAGTTGTTAGACTTTTTGATTGTTTTTACCTTTCAACTATTATAAATAATGCTGCTGTGAACATTTTCGTTCAAGTTTCTATGTATGTTTTTATTTCTCTTGGATGTATACCTCAGAGTGGATTTGCTGGGTCATTTATTAACACATAATTTTAAAGCCATGTCATGAATTAGGAAAATTATTTGCCACAAATGTATATGTGATAACTACATATTTTATTATTAAGGTTTTGTTTTATTTTTTATTTATATACATTTGTAGTTGGTTTATATAAAATATTTACATAAAATATGTAAAGAGCCACTGCATACCATTTACTGTGGAAGATATACAAATTTCTCTCTATCAAAGAAACCCAAATTTTAAAAGCTGTTATTATTTCAACCTAACAATTAAGTAAGGTTGCAATAAGATGAAAAAATCTATGCAAGTCAGAAGGATACAGTGAGGTGAACATTTATATACACTGCTGGTAGAAGTCTAAATTACTGTTTCTAGCAAATAGTTAATATCTATTAAAATGCACTTGTAAAAATTCATTTCTTTTAGTTCTCCCTTTAGCTAGTTCTAAGACAATAAGAACTGCTGATAAGATTCATACATAAGTTTGCTGTAATAGCAAAATATTAGAAGCAACTATAATAGCAAAATAGTTTTTAAAATTATGGTATGAGTTGAAATATACAACTATTTAAAACAGGCTTTCAAGGAAGATTTAATAACGTGAGAAATTGCTCTTGACATAAAATTTTTACATTTCAACAAAGTGGTTGATGCAGAATAAAAACAATTTGCCGGGTGCGGTGGCTCACGTCTGTAATCCCAGCACTTTGGGAGGCTGAGGCAGGTGGATCACGAGGTCAGGAGATCGAGACCATCCTGGCTAACAAGGTGAAACCCATCTCTACTAAAAAATACAAAAAAAAATTTAGCCGGGCATGATGGCGGGGCTTGTAGTCCCAGCTACTGTGGAGGCTGAGGCAGGAGAATGGCGTGAACCCAGGAGGCGGAGCTTGCAGTGAGCAGAGATCGCGCCACTGCACTCCAGCCTGGGTGACAGAGCGAGACTCCGTCTCAAAAAGAAAAATAAATAAATAAAAAAAGAAAACCAATTTGTGTTTTAAAAATGTAGGCATGCGTTTACATTGAAGAAAAAAACTCAGCAGGTGACTGATACTTATTCTTCGGTTGATGTGATTTTTTTTTTCACTTTTTGTTTTTCAGACTTCCTATAGTGAATATGTATTAGGAAAAATTTGTTGTGAAATGTGTAGCCATTACCATAGATTTCCCTTACAACCAGAGTGGGACTGAATTTATTTTTAATCTGGACTTCTAAGTACTTTCAGTGTAAACTTAATACTTATTTTCATTTTGATTTAAGATATGAGTAGATGGACAAACACTGCTGATTTAAAAAACGAAAGCTGTTCAAAGAGAGAATGTTAAATAGATGAAATAATAGAAGCTATAATATTATTTCAATAGAAACTAAAATACTTTTGGTTTAATAACAGCTAAAATGCTAAAGGCAGCGTTCCAATCCTTGTCTTAGAAAATGGGGAGAGGTGATTTTAAAAACACATGCCTGTCATTATTTCTGGAGAGAGAGGCAGCCAGTGTGGTCAAATGACAACATATCCCTAACTGACCCCTAAAGACTTTGCTGGAAAGTGGCTTGGTGTTACTCCCAAGAAAACACTCCAGAGTGAGAGCAGGATGATGCAGGGTTGGCTCTGTTGAGTTCTCTGGGACGTGGGGAATGGTGGTTTAGCTTGGCCTTGTCATATCCTGAAAGCACAACTTAAATACACTGGATTTACTTGATATTTTTTTCTTCTTTGGACTGTGTTTTAGATATTTTCATGCTCATTAACACCTCCATTTGGTAATGAACACACACAGTAAAGTAGGAAAGCCTCAGAACATTGCTCTTTCCTCCTTTTGTGCCTCTCTGTTAGATCATTTGATGATGATAGAGAATGAAATGGTTGGCCAAAATAAGTTTTTGGAACTCTTATTGGATTCTATATCCAGCCATCTTTATTCTTCATTATTGTGGATAATGAATAGTTACTGTAAAAGGAAAATCATCTTCCCAGCGGAAATTTTTCACGGTAAAACCTCAAAGGTGGGAATTTGCATTTTTTTTCATTCCTGCTCTGTGAGATCAATTCTATGTAAAAACAAATCAAAAAAATAAAAAACAACTTAAACTGTTTTATAGTCAACATGTAGAGATTATTAAATGGAGTTTTAGTTTAGGTCTGAATAAAGTAAGGTTTCTCGTCTGTTCTACAGTGTTTGCTCAAATCTTTTAAAACATGTTAATTCCTTAATTATCATTGTATAGTGGGATACAGAAAAGAGTCTGTCCCATGCCCAGTCACCTAGGTGACTTTTGTCTGGATTTTTGCCCCATACACAAAAGCAGTATTTTGAAATAGAGAAAACACAAAGGTGAAACAGAGGAAATTGTTCTAAAACTGAGGCATTATTTACACAGCTGAATTCTCTGCCAAAATGGTTTTGCAATCTTGTCCCTTGACTCTAAGGCCCAGGATATGGGCTGTACTGAATCTTTGCTTTACAGGGTATTATGAGTGAAATTCAGAGTTAGCCTTGCAATTCCAATGCATTCACTTGTGACAAAGCAGAGACCTAACTGAAGGAAAACAAGTAATTGACCTTGACTAGGTGTATGAACCCATCTCATGTGTTAGAATTTGCTATTTATTCCTTAAATTTCAAGTTTTAAAATTTCTTTTCTGGGTATTTTTCGCTTCAGGATGAATTATGCTTCCTATGTTGAAATATTAGCTTTAGTTTTCTCAAGTTCCTAGAAATCACCAACAATGTAATAAGCCATATATATACACACATAACCTAGTGTAACACCATTACTTATCTTTAAAAGAAATGTGAAATGATAGCGTGATTTGAAGAACCTTTTAGCAATAATGCCTTAAATTATTAAAATGACATATCTAATTTCCTTTATCTTTTGTTTGCTTACTCTGTGTATGTCATTGACCTTGGCGGTGAAACTAGATCCATTTCAGTTTCAAGTTCACCTTCTAGTTTTCTAGTTTCATACATTAGCACAAAAATCACTGTTACAATTTCTAAAACTTTAAGGTACTTTCAGTGTTTAAAACTAATAATTATATGATCATTTAAAAAATTATATGACATTAAAAATACTATCATAAAGGAAAAGATTAGTAAATTCTACTGCGTTAGAATATAAAACATCTCTCAGTCGGAAAACAATATATTGACCATCCATAGACAGGGAGAAGGTATTATATTTACAACACATAAACTGTAAATGATACGGAATATATAAAGATTTCTTGGAAATCAAGACATGAAAAGACAGTTCCAGAGAAAAACAGGCAAAGGCTATGAATAGGCAATTCACAGAAGAGGAGATACAAAAGAATAATAAAGATAGGAAAAAAATTCTCTCTCTCATCATGAATGGAGGAAATGCATGCTAAAGCCATAAACCCTTCAGGCCGTTGTTAATAATTAGTCTGATAATTCAGATGTTAGCAAGCATGTGGAATACTTGGAATCTTTTACATTATTTGTAGCCGTATAAATTGGTACCACCACTTTGGAAGTTAACAGTGGAAGTTAACAAAGTTGGAGATGAGAATTCTCTTCAACTCGACAATTCTGTTGCAAAATGTATATAGCCTAGAAAAATTCTCTAAAATGAACATAAGAAGACATGCACAATAAATTCATTGAGACCGGGCATGGTTGCTCACACTTGTAATCCCAACACTTTGGGAGCCCAGGAGCTTGAGACCATCCTGAGTGGCATAGTGAGACCTCATCTCTACAAAAAATAAAACAATTAGCTGAGCACGGTGGTGCACACCTGTAGTCCCAACTACTGGGGTGGCTGAGGTGGAAGGATCACTTGGGCCTGGAAGATCAAGGCTGCGGTGAGCTGTGATTACGCCACTGCACTCCAGCTGGGGCAACAGAGTGAGACCCTGTGTCAAAAAAAAAAAAAAAATTAATTGAAGCAATATTTATAGTAGTGAAAATTTGGAAATACTGTGCTCATCATCTGGAAACTGGAAAGATATACTAGTAAAGTCAAGACTGTGAAAGAGCAGACAGATAGACAGACAGACAGACAGACAGATAGATAGATAGATAGAGCAGTGAAAATGACCCAGTTAGAGCTGCTAGATTAATACAGAGAAACCTCATAAGATGTAATGTTAAGAGAGAACGTAAGTTGCAGAATATGTACAGTATTATGGGACTGATAAAAAATTTAAAAATATATATAGTGTTTATGAATACCTATATATAGTAAGATTATAAAAATAAGCACAGAATTTAAGATGATAGTTTGGATGGGGCATTGAATGAGAGAAAAATGGGAACTAGGAGAGGTACGCCAGGAGTTTCAATCATATTTATAATATCTTATTTCTTAAACTGGTTGGCGTCTCTTATACTCTGTAACTTTTGTTAAATATTTCATAATTTTTTAAAAAGATGCAGGAAAGCTTGATCAGATGCTAAAGATGCTTTAACTTGGGAACTTTGGCTTTCAGTTGGTTTTAGTGTCTTCCCTATACATTGATGTATGTGTGTGTACGTGTGTATGTTACAATGAGAATTTACTTATAATCAGAAAAAAGCTATTTTCATTGTTAGTGAAAATTTAAATATACATTTAATATTATAGGTCACCTTTCCCTTCATAATATTCTTAGAAATCTTTGTCAGGCCCCTAATGTTGCACGAAGTCAAATGCTTTGTAAGGCACAGTTTTGACACTATCTTAAAACATATCTTATCTCATAAATAGTAGGTTTTTCTTCTGTGAATTTTAAGAATTAAATAGTTATTTTTCCCCCGTAGTCATTTTAGACAGACGTGGCCTACGACAAACCTGTAGACTGCCAAATTTCTAGTGCTCATATACGGGGCAGAGTTGGGTAGAGCAGATGTTTAAGGAATTATGGTATATGTTACAACAATGGTACTGTCATTTAACTAGCATTTATCATATACTATTTTCTTTTCGCCACTACCTGCTTCCCTCACTCTTAAATTATTTAAATGAGAAACCTTAAGATTATACAGGGGACTTTTTAAAAATACCTAGGCTACATCCCCAGAGATTATAGTTTAATTGGTCTGGGGGTGGGCCCCACATGTCAACAAGCTTCTTAAAATTCACTTGTGATTCATATGTACAACCAGGGCAGAGAATCACTAGTTCTCAAAATACAGTCACTAGACTAGCACCATCAATATCATCTCCAATTTGCTAGAAATGCACATTCTTTCACTTCCCTCCCAGACCTGTAGGATCAGAAATTCTGGGGGATTGGACCCTGTAATCTGTGTGTTATTGGCGTAGGTTTGAGAACCACTGGTCTCTAATGCTCCTCAAACTTGACTGTGCTTATAAAATCCCTTTGTTAAAGATGCAAATTCTGATTCAGTTAACCTGGAGTGAGCAATGAGAGTCTGTGTTTCTTAGTAAGCACTCAGGTGATAACTGTGCTGCTGGTCTGTTGTGATTAACAGGAGACCCTGCTGAAGGTCTCCTGGGCCCTCAGGCCTGTTGAATCAGAATCTGATTTTAACAAGATTTCTAGGTGTTTTGAATGCACATTGCAGTGTATGTAATATAGGAGGAAAATTAGGACATGCCAGTATCTAAGGGTGAGAGTTTGAAGAAGCAAAAATCCGTATTATAAAACACTGCCAAGATGAAATAGGAACAGAACTGAAAATGTGTCTTTTGTGTTTAATTTTAAATGTTTCCTTTAAAGAAATTTTCCTTTTAAGTGAACTTACCCATTTAAAATGTTGATGATGACCATAAAAATAATTTCACTGGAGCGGTGGAGGCGGAAGTCAGAAAGAAGTAAATCCGGGACTGAACGAAGGATAAGCATTTGAGAGACAAGTGTATGCAAATGTTTAGGGAAGAGAGTTATTTAAGGAGGTCAGGATTTGAAGGTGTTGAATGTCACTGGGAGGAGGTAGAAGTAGAGAATGAGAAGGTGAATATGCTGAAGAGGGAGGCAGCTGGTTGCCTGAGGAGATGGCATCCACAGGATGCCTCCAGGAATAGCCTAAGGAAGAAAATGGAGAGGAACTCCAGAGAGACTCCTGTGGGGTAGTAGGTGCCTGGGAAGAGATGGAAGATAGCAGGACTGTGAGGAGTTGTTCCCCTACATTTCTTATCTTCTCTGTGAAGCAGGAACCTACTCCCGGCTAACTGCCCCCTCAACACACACAAAAGAACAGCTAGTGTTAAGTGTCTGAAATCACAGTATTTATTTGCTTACTGTGTTTCTCTTCTAATGCAATAAAAGCCCTTATATGAGGGCAGGGTGTTTCCTCCTCTTGTATTTACAGCTCCCAGGACCTGGCACATGGTAGATACTCAGTAAGTATTTCTGAATGAATACATGGTAGATTATTGGTATAGTTGACCATTTATTGTATTTGTTAAACCTTATTATAAACACACTATAAAATTTTGTAGCCTCTCCAAATTATTGTTGAAGTGGGATCAGAACTGAAAATGTGTCTATTGTGTTTAATTTTAAAACAATTCTTGTTCATTTAAAATAAAAAAAAGTAACCTGGTCACAAATGTTCTTAGATCCAGGTGTTTTGAATGCACTGTAATGTAATGCACTGTAACGTGCATTCAGAACACCTGGAAATCTTGTAAAAATCAAGGTTACATTAAAAAGTGTAGCCTTTCACTTAAATTTTTAAACCTGAACTGTTAACTAGTATTTTAAAAATGAAACTCCTTTGAAGAAAATATGTTGAAAATCATTGTTTTTCTTTCTAGTTTTCTTCCAGTCTTATACTTTGATCCTTAAAAGTCCTTTATGTTCAAGGTAAGAATTTGTTCAGTATTTTGTCCAGACAGGGACCATGGTGTGTTCTTGCAGTCTGGATCATTTCCCAGCAGAATTTTGATAGTCACATTCGTGTGTGTGTGTGTGTGTGTGTGTGTGTATGTGTGTATATATATATATATACACACATACTATATACTTGTGTATATAGTCAGCCCTTCATATCTGGGGCTTCCAAATTCAACTAATTACGGATTGAAAATATTGAGGGGAAAAAAAGGATAGTTGCATCTGTACTGAACATTACAGACTTTTTTTCCTTGTCATTGTTGCCTAAACCATACAGTATAACAACTATTTAAATAGCCTTTACACTGTATTAGGTATTGTAAGTAATCTAGAGATGATTTAAAGTATACAGGAGGTTGTGCAGCATAGGTTAAATGCAAATACTACACCATTTTGTATCAGGGCCTTGAGTACCTATGGATTTGGATATCTGCAGGGAGTCCTAGAAAAAAATCCCCCATGGATACCAAGGGATGACTGTGCGCGTGCGCGTTCGTGCACAATTTCAACCATGACAGTTTCTTTTTAACAGAGTATTGGTACTCGATTGAGAATAGTTATGACAAATGTGTAAAGATGTTGGTAAAACCACTTTATTATTTCATAAATAGCCTTTTTTTCTTATTTTATTAGGTTGTATTTGGCATACAACTTACTTTTTATACTTTTGTATACATTTTTAGAGCTTCAGTGTTCAGACTTCAGTTTCCTGAAAATATTCTGTCTCATTTACACATTCTGTGATCTGGAACACTGATCCAGTCTCCAATTTTGTGTCTCAGCGTTTTTCTCTGTGTGAATTTCAAGCCTTTGGATTTAGTTTATAGTGAATGGCTGGCCTTGTGAAGGCCTTGTTAACATATTCAGAATGTAATCTGTCTCAAAGCTGAGGTAGTGACCAGAATAACCAATGCCACATTCTTTCCCTTCTTTGTGATAGAATGCTTTGTGTAATTCAGTGTATGGAGGTGACACTTACAGCTCTTTACTACTTGACCCTTTATAAGGACTGTTATTTCTTTATTGTATTTGCCATTTAACCAATGATCTGAGGACATGAAATGTCTTTTCAAAAGGTGCCTTAGAACATCGTTTTTCTGTGAATTCGTAAGCAAAAGGTTCTTGAAACCTAATGGGATAGGAGAGAGCTATCTTGCACACCTCATCTCCTTTCTGTTCCCTTTTGACTTGGATCTTTCTGTGGGAGTTCTGTATGTGAGCATCTGCTTGAAAGGTGTTTGATAATTTAGGGCCAGAGAGCATTAGAACAGCCATGTAGTTGAAGTGAGAATGCCTAAGGAAAGTGGAGAAGGAGTGCTATGGATGAAGGAACTAGAGTTCTTTAATTTAGCATACATCTCTTCATTTCTTTACCCCCTCCGCAATGCATGTTCTGTTTTTGGTGGAAGTAATCCTTACCAGGACACATCAGAGGAATGTTCTTTGATTATGGCTAAATCAGTAATTAGGACTTCTAATGTAAAGTATAATATCTTTATCCAAGAAAAATCTGTGTTACCATGGGATTCATCAGAATAGAATTTTTCCTTTAAAGTGAGCTTATTCATCAAAATGTAAGTTATGGACATTCTTAGTAATTTTATCTTTGATACAGAGCTCTAAGGAAGTTTTTAGTATACTGGTTATGTGTGGATGCATATATTGGTGTGTGTGGATGCACAGTTTGTAGACTAAAAATAGTGCAATAAGATTACTCCAAAAATGTTTAATCCTTCATAAAGGTATTACTGCTTTGCTGAATTTTGGGATATAATGTATGGATATAATGTTTGGCACACTAAGAATCTTGGATGTAATGTTTAACTTTACTCAGGGAAAATACCATGTAATATAATAATGTTCACATTAGAAAAAATGTTGAGAACCCAAATATAAGATTGTGCTAGGTGATTATAGCAATTGAGAAGAGAAATAAAATGTATAAGTACTAGGGAGGCTACTTCTGAGAATTTCAAAACTGTATCCTGAATATCTGATACGTGTTATTTTTCAGGTATGCTGATTAACTCATTCCTTTATATGTGTGTGTTGGAGTGTGTGTTGATCATGATCTTTAAGAATAGCACAGTAGCTAATGTAATTGCCTGTAAGATTATCTTACATTTTGAATTTAAGGGGAAGACATCATCATTATTATAGGGACAGTAGGCATTAAATGCATAATCCTGTAGGAGGGCCTAAGGTATAAGAGTTGAGGTGGGAAATAAACCCTGCCTGCAAATTGATTATAATGTGGTACAGAGACAGGAATGGTGGCCTTATTGAATTATGGTATGGATTCACTAATGGCAAAGTTCTCCACCCAATCTATCTTATGCTATAGACAGTTGTGTTACAGTGTCTTTCTTTCTGGCGATCATGGAAAGGAATTCTAATGGTAAAAGTCTGTAGTGAGGGAAAATTATATTGACAAGAGATATTTTCCCCCCCGGGTTATTCTCAATAATTACATATCATTACCAGGTAAGAAAAGTTACTTATCCTAGATTTGTGTAGAATGAAAATTGTTTATCAGTCCACAGAAATACATGTGTTGTCATTTTGAACAACTAACCTTAAAAAATCTATTTTTGAGTGGGACAGTGGGCAAGTTGGCTGCCTTCTTAGTGTACTTTTTTTTTTTTTTTTTTTTTGAGACAGAGTCTCGCTCTGTTGCCCAGGCTGGAGTGCAGTGGTGCGATCTCGGCTCACTGCAAGTTCCACCTCCTGGGTTCATGCCATTCTCCTGCCTCAGTCTCCCAAGTAGCTGGGACTACAGGCACCTGCCACCACGCCCAGCTAATTTTTTTTTTTTTGGTATTTTTTTTAGTACAGACGGGATTTCACCATGTTTGCCAGGATGGTGTCGATCTCCTCTTAGTGTACTTTTAACTCTGCTGATATATTGTCTTTAATAATCTAGATCATGGCACCCAAACTGTTTATTGTACTGTATTATTAAAAAGTGTATATTCTTTTCAAATGCATAATTGAAAGGGAGAATTTTCTGACATATACAAGGCTTTTGTTTCATTATTTATTTGGAATACCTGGGGCCAGAGGGTATGAATGCAGTTAGGTTTTGTTGGAAGGGGACTTGCAAAGACTGTTTGAGGCATGATGTGCAAGTGAGTGTTTTTAAATCTCAGAGGTGTGATTATGTCATAACAGCCATAACCTCTGGGCTTGCTTTATTACTTTTATTAAAACAAATCTGTATGAGGGCGCTATGTATATTTTGGTGATGAAGGAAATGAGGTGGTTAATTTATTATGTGAACAGCACTTTCAACTAACCACAGCGTGATTCACTGGGAGTGCAGTGAAAAAGCCTAACTCTGTAGAAATGACTGCATTTTGATTTGTGGACCTTAACTTTCAACACCACAACATGAAGTTTATCTACAAAATGATTCCCTTTTTTTCTATAGTGTTTTTGTACAATTTTAAATCTCTGTTTCTGCATTGGTTTGTGGTGGGCATTTAGAAAAATGTTTCTTTTATTGTGGGAAAATAAGAACTTAGTAAATGAACTAAACAGCTCTCATCAGCAAACTAAAGAGAAAAAAGGGAGGAGGATTGACACATTAGGGCATTACGAAAGTGAGTAGCATCTTTATAGCTTCCAAGTATCTCCCACATCTACCTCAGAAGAGGACTCCACAGAATAAGTCAATATTCTAAGCTCTCAATGAATGACGATAGCTATCTGAAGTCAAATAAGAGTCCGGGAAAATGAGGCACCTATTCTTCCCTTTTGTAGGATGCATTTTTAAGCAGATAGTGGAAAAGAAAATTAATCTCTTGCAAGACAATCTCTGAGATTTAAAAGTTGGGGGAGGGAGGCGGTTAAATCTTTGAGGTTTAAAAGTAGGGGGGCGTCAGTTATGGGAGAAGGTGAGGATGTGTACCACACAGAAGCACACACACTGTAGAGTGAGATTGACAGAGGGACTTGTCTGTCTAACGAGTTTGCAGTGTATTGAAAGCACTTGTTGTATACTCATAAACAGCCATTGAAAGACCAAGAAAAAGTTGTTTTCGTTGGAGTGGAGCCATATCCAGCATCATCTGGTGATGTGAACCTGCGTAGAGAGAGAGTGAAAATAGGTCATCTTCCCAGAAATATTTCTGAAAGACCCCATCATTTTCCAGATGTGCCAAGTACCAACCATTAACAGACAGGAAGCCTTGGAAATCAGTAAGCCTTTTAACTGCCAGCAATTAAGGTATTTTATATCTGGAACATTACAAGTCTCCATGAAAGGAAGTATAACAATCAGTTTTGTATTTTATCTCTGCTTCCTTGGAGTGGCACACCACATTTCTCTTCAGATCCCTACATTTACTCTAAAAATTATGTCATTCCTTCATAACCCTTCCCCAGGAGAGTTGACAAAGTCCAGGAGAAACGTTATTTGTGTAGTTTAAAGACAGGCTATAGAGGAGAGAGGTCCACGCCCGTGGTTTCTGTAAATGGGGTAAACTGGGAGGGAGCACTGGCACGCCTGGTTAGGTTGTTATTCGGTCATCTTGACCAGTCATTCCTGGTGACTTTGTATCTACTTTGAAACTGCTTCCGTCATGGTGATTAGTAACGATTGTGGACAGCCCCAGATTGAGGTAGAAATTTCATTTTAAAGTTGGATTGTCGGCAAAACTTCGTTTTAATGGCATTGGTTGGGCCTCTCAAACTTTCAGGTATCTTCACTATGTCCTGGACATTTCAGGGGAGGTTATGTTTGATATTACATAAGATAGCATTTAAATTTTTAAAAGAGAATTTATGTTCATAATGGTTTTGCTACTTTTTATAAGGTTGAGATTTAAGAAGTTATTCTCTTGGGAGTTGGTTTTGAAAAGTCTGTTACTCTTCCTTTCTCCCTTCTAAATGCCCACCACAAACCAATGCAGAACATAAGTTATTTTTAAAACATAGATAATAGAGAAGCCATAATTTCAAGTGTATCTCTGCTCTTCCCTGCCTTCCTCAGCGTTTCCTTCTGTGCCTGCTTGCTATGTGCCTGTTTCCTCAACTCCCTTCCAACCTCCTGTGAGCTGCCTTTTGAAGAGGTGGTTTGTTCCCTAGTTCCTCATTCAGAGCCCTCCTCATATGGTGTGAAATACAACCAGGCTTTTAAAAAAGTGAGCCAAACCTTGTTTACGATTTGAAGCCTACTCAGATATGTGTTGACAAATCTAAGCAACTTTTTTTAGTTTTTCAAAATACAAATTTACGGGCACGCTCCCAGAATTAACATTAACGGAACACTGACCCAGTGATGGCAGTAGAATGCAGAAGACATTCTAATCCAGTCAGCTAGATGGTCAGGGCATGATTGTGAATAAAATGGAACATGGAAGTTGGCAGTGAGCCAGGACGTGTTTTCTTGTGGATAAATCCCGTGTTTATCATTAAGTTTGTAAAAGGAAATTTGGATTCTAGATTAGAATACTTGGTTAGTCACACCTTGTGCACATAACTATGCTCAATGACCTATGCCCATCCTTGCAGTTGAGTTATTCAGGGTGTGTTTAGTGAAAATTTCCCTGAGAGATAAAGATCCTACATAGACAGGAGCCTGCTTTAAACTAAAATTTCAGAAACATTTTCACTGGCACCATCCTTGTTCGGTGTGGTTTAGTGGAAAGACCACAGAGCCCTGGACACCAAAGTGAGCTATGGACCTTGGTTTAGCTACTCATGTGTCATGTCACCTTGGGAAAGTAATTTTACCTTCTTGGAAAATAAGATAAGGATACCCGTATGTTTTCTGAAGGAATGTTAAAGGGAAAAAAATTAGACATGGAAGTGCCTGAAGGTGCATATGTGGAAGTAATTTCACTTCATGAAATCAAACAAATTTCATTCACTTTAGTAGATTTTTGTTTAAACCTTTGATGTTAAGGTCCTATTTATTCCTATTGTTTATTCATATGCTAATCTTATCAAATATTCACTGAATCATTTAATTTCAGGTTACAAGAGACCCTCAAGGTCATTTAGTTCACACCTGGCAGGTATAAGCATGTTCATTCCCTTCTGCTGAAAGGGAGGACAGAAGCAGCCAATGGGGAAAGCTTCCAAAACAAAGGATCAGAGAGAATGGCAGCATTGCTGTGGTCATAATCCAGGAATGAGGAAGTGAAGGCCCATTGCCTGCCTCTTATAAATAGTAATGACAGGACGTGTTGCAGAAGGAAAGATAGGCATTTGAAGTTGAATTGGAAAGTACACTTTAAACTTCTGTTAGTTATTACCTACAGAATTTTTTTGTAAGTCTATAGTGTTTTACTTGTTATTCTTGTGTGTCTGATTCTTCTGTTGTGGTTCGTATCTAAATTGACTCAGTATTTTGGAGGTGGGAGTGGAAGAGGGTAGAATGCTTAAAAACAAACACAGCAGCAACAACAGAAACAAACTCTTTAGTTTGTTGGAATGCACGAGCTAGTGATGGGTTGGCAATAAGAAACAGCTGTTTGTTTGTTGACAGCCTGCCTTTCCTCTCCCCTAATCAAGCTGTTTCTCATCATGTAATTACCAACTCTTTAGTATTTAAGACTTGTGGATTTACAGTTGGTCATATAATATTTGCCAAAACGTCATAGTTTACATAAAAATTAGTGATTCCCCTGTAGTCATTCTACTGAAATATAAATGTGAGTTGTAATAAAATACCTGAAGAGACTTCTGAAATTCATTTCAGATATAAGGGAATGTAGAGGGTGTTTTGTGTGTGTTCTAAAAAGGAAGTATTGGTGTGACTCTTCCCTCTCTTGTAGACTCCACTGCCAATCTGAAAAGCATTCTGTTTTCAAAAATGTAGTAAGGCAGCACTGATGTGGATAACAGGATAGATTTTGTTCTGATGAAGAAGGACATGGTTGCTTGTTTCTGTCTTTATCTTTTTTCTTAAAACACTGTTCTAATATTGAAGCCAAGCGTGAAAGGAAATAAAGTTGTTGGAGGGTCCAAGATGATGTTTCAGTCTTCTGGGTAGCTTTAGTAGCAGAAAAATAGCTGAATAGCTTTAGAGTACCTCCTACTCTAAAGAGACTTAATTTAGGCCAGTTTGTAAACAGACTGCTTTCAATCTGGCTTATGCTGAGTGAATCCCATTTTGAAATAAAGGTAATCCTGTGTTTTAGGAAAACAAGCCAGAAAGGTGAGGCTTCTGTGGTTTTATTTTGTTTTACCCTTCAGAATAAAACAAATGTTTTCTAATCATGCTCAGGTCACAGCTTCTCTCGGAATGGAAAGGTTTCTCCAATTAATCTTTTGACATTGCAGAGTAGTTCAGAAAAATCTCCTTAAAAACTACGGTGCCAAAATTTTTTATTTTCATAAACTCTAAAGTAACATCACAAGTTCTCCTTGGTTTGATAGGTTTGAAATTATAATGGATTTTAGAATATATTTGCTTATTTTGTCTTTGATCTCAAAGACATTACATAAATTACATAAATTAATTTTTCTTTTAAAAGAGAATATGCGAATAGTAAGTGCTTTTTGAGATATGAGCTGTGTCTAGGAAAGGGAATAATTTAGTTTAAAATTTGTAAAATGTCCAATTTTGAAAAGCATATTTTATGAGTATAGTTTCTATTCTCATTTGCATTGTGTTCATACTGTTTTTCATCTGAAGTTTACATCTACTTTTTTTCCTAAAAGCATAAGTCATTGAAAATAGTTTAAATGCATGTGTCAAATTTCTTGCTCTCTTGAAGTCAAAAGCTCCCAAATGTTAGCTGAATTAGACTATCAATGATTTCACCAGGTGGCTAGTGACAGTTAATATTTAGGTTGTTACCAGAACATGATGTGTTTGTAGGTTTTTTGTTTTTTTTTTTTTTAACATAGACACCATGAGAATGACATTTTTTATATTACTTTTACTGCAGTTAGTATCAAGGCAAGATTTATTTCTTTATCTTAAAATATTAGCTATACCATGAAGTTGGGATTTGAAATTAAAAGATTACTTCTAGCTTAATTGGAGCAGGTAGGCAGTAATGGCACATAAAAGGTGAATATTTTCATATGCACAGCTGTGCATGTATTCTTAGGGCTCTGTTGGCCAAAATCTGTTGTCCTAGTAGTGCTCAGGTGCATAATTCAGTCAAATGAATCACAGATGATCCATTTTAAAAGCACTTTAGTGGTTGGGTGTCAAGGGAAGAGTATTTAGTTGTAATTTTAAGAACTTCATCCACAAATCATTTAATGGTATATTTAATTTTAGCTGCCCAAATCTGTGTGGACAAAAATTATTCAGTTATAAATAAAAGATCATAAATCCTTATTCCAGTGGCCTTCTTTGGGGTGACAGGGAAGAGTATTAGGTGATGTTACAGTTTTCTGTTTTTTTCTGTGTTAGACTTTTCTATTTCATAATACTTTTTAAAAAATGATGCTATAAAAACCCATTATTATAGGGCCATTAAAAATACAGGTCTATTATCCAGTGATTAATATCCATGACCTTTATTTTTGAATCAGCTTCATAAATATATATATTTTCTATGTCAGCCATTGTCTAGAATTTCATTTTTGTTCTGCTTTCCATTACATACCATGAATTAGATGAAATTAATTTAATCGCTACTACAAACAGAAATTAAACGTGCCCTAATCCAGAGTTACGTTGTTTGCTTTTACAACTGTAAGTCATAAGTAATTAATTTTCCTTGGAAAATTAATTCACTTACCATTCCCAGTAGCATCATATGTTGACACAGGGTTATAGATAGTTTAATATTTTTCTTCAGCATGCTGGCCTAAACTTTAGAAGACCTTAAATGAAAACAAATTAAAATTTACTCAACTGTATATAATTTGGGGCTATTTAAAATAAGTGTTGTTGTTATTGATAGCATTCAGGTGATGACTCGAAAATTATATTCAAACTTTACAAAATGCCCATTATATATTAGAAAGTCTGAAACAATGTATTTTATATTTTCTATCCCTCAATTCTGAATAAACATTTGACATGACAACCATCTAACAGCAGCAGCATGGAAAGTTTTTTTTAACATCACTTAACCGTCAAGAAAACAAAAGGGTTAACTTACTTGCTGGACGTTTGACCACCTGGGATAGCAGGCCATCCTGTCTGATTCTTACAGAGCTTATTTTCAGTCTCTCACCTCGGTCAGTAGAAAAATTTCTGTCAAGGTCATCTTAAAACATAAAATATATTGATTGCCGTTTTCTAATTCTTTCTTTCTTTCCTGTTTAATACTTTTTTTCCCCTTACTTTCCAGAAAGGCCAGTGTGGAAAATGAAATAAGCAAAAGTCTTCCAGTTAAATAAGGTTTCCCCCACTGCTTTTTATATTCTGGGGACTCAGAAAATATGAGCAAACCAAATTTAGCTTTTCTTTTGCATTTGCCAGGAGGTTATTTAGTAAGGTGATTTTTTTTTTCTGGTTCATAGAACTCTATAAAACATATAGTGTTTATTACTTTATGTATATTTATTTAACTCACTAAGGTGAAACTCTAGTGATGGTGGCAATGTTACAGTTTTAACAAGTGGGGCTTATTTATAAATGTGCCTTTGTGGCAATAGCTTTCAAAAATGCACAGAGTTAGCAGTGACATGCTCTTTTGGAAAGAAAATTTGCTGTTTAATTCCAGAGTAAAAGTACTACTAGAATACAAAATCACCACTGGTTTTTTTTTTTTTTTTTTGGTTACTATTTATTGTTAAAGTCAACTTAAAAAAAATCTGCACTTGCAGGATTTAACTAACTACATACATTGCAAAGTTGTGTCAGGGAGAAAATGTTTACTTGTTATCCCTATCAGAAGGAGGATGACAAGGAAGTCCCCTTCCCTATGCTTCAGAAGATTTCCCTCTGAGTGGCCTTCAGAGTTAGGATAATGGCTTTCCTCTTTATCATCATCAGACAAAATGAAAAGATTACACGTGTCAAGTTATGCACATTTGTGTTTATGCTCTGACCTAAATGCAGATTGTTGTACAGTCAGGTTTAAGGGAAAGCAGTCTTTAAAAAATAATTTAGGCAGCTCAGGCAATGATTATTCTAAAAACTTTATTCCTAAATCTACTATCATATACCTGCAATACGATTACATGTAAATATGTATGATAATACTGCATACATTCTTACACAGTTTTTAAAAAATGCTTCTGCCTTCTTTCTGAAATGAACTGGTTTACTTTATTCTGGTTTTGAAGTGGAAAAGTAAATTCACCCTTATAGAAATTTACTAATATTAATCTTCTTTTAATTTCAGAATGTATTCTCTTAAAAATTTAAATGAAAAGAGTTTGTCATGTCCTTCATTAACTTTTGTGTCAAAATGAATATCTTAGGAAAACGTTTTATAGCGAACTAAGAAGTGTAGAGGAATTGTGTGTGTGGTGGGTGTACACAAAGAGATTGTAAGAGTGTGGAGAAAAGAGATGCTAAATTTGAGCTACATAATATTTACCCAAAACTGGCAAAGGAAAACTTTGTTAAAATATATAAAAATTATGGATTCAAGAAACAAAGCTTGGAGAAGTAAAATTTTTTACTTTTTACTTTCCGTGATTATTCTGTTGATTCAAATTAGAATAGAAACAAGATTTTGTGGTAGAAATATGAATGTGCTTTTAAAAAATTGTATAATGTTAAGATATAACAAAGTTCATAATTTTCTGAATGATTGTGACACATTTTGAAAAACCGTGCTGTTTGTGAGAAATAGACAAACAAATGTTCATGCATTGTAAGAACTCTGAGGAACTTTGAGCAGACTATCGCTTGAGTTTGGTCAATAAGATTTTATTTTTAACTTGTGAGCAGAGTGTAAGTAATCATAATTATTCCTAAATTGCTCCCTAAAGTATGGTAAAAGTGGAGTTTTCAGACTGCTGATATTTGTTGGGGAATTAGATTGATGTTTTATAACATGTTACTATTCAGTGGAGTCCTTCGCAATAACGTTGGGTGGAAAAGTAAATTTGTACCTAAAGAAATGTACAACTATTAATTTGTATTATATTCCACACTGTTCTTTCAAAACACTAAATTTAAATAAGTTTACACTTCAACTCACAAAGGTAGTAATTAAATTAAGATAATACATAGAAAGATAAAATGGCAATTTACCACCACCTGAGATTGACAAAACTCTCCCAGGTCTTTCAAAGTGAATCATGCTCCCAGTCATTATCCCGTAGTACCACGATCTTACACATTGACAATGGGGTAAATTGGATTATATTTTTGCTTTTGCTAGAAATTCAAATCAAATCATAGGTAAGATAGGGAATACCACATTGTAATATCCTGCTTTTATGCTTCTGTTAGGGCTGTACATTAGTCTTTGGCTAATAGATCTTGCTAGATAATGCTTTTTCCTTTTGTAGCACCATTCATAGTTTGAGGCCGTCTTCAATCTGACATATAAGAACTCTCCTTCAAAAGACTGTGTATATAAGAATGTTGGAATAATTTAATATATTTTGATAGGTTTAAAATGAACTGGAGATTTATTTTAATTGTAGTGGACGAATTGCCACATTTGTCATACTAAAGTTGCTTATCAGAAGAGGAAAATGAGCAGAAGAATCTTTAAAAAGAATGTTTTGTCTCCAAATTATTTTATATTTGCATGTTAACCGAGAACATTTTTTCTCTAGTCTCTCTCTACATATATATTTTAGAGGAGTAATTTCTGAGTTTTGTTTTTCATCTGATTTGCAGTGAAGATTAAAAACAAAAACAGAAAGAACTTCTGCAATAAACATCACTACCACATTTAAGTTTGTAATTTTTAGGAGAAAGGAACACTAGTTAGAAGCTATTTAATTTTTTTGAGTTTTAATATTTGCCAAATTTATAGGAACTCTCAACATGTTTTTACCTTTTTTCTTTCCATGTATGTAAACAGAATGAAGTTAAATTTAGCGATTTCTTCCCTGGAGTGATTAAAAGTAATGTAATTTGTTTGTTAATAACAAACTTAAATTTATTTTGACATTATTGTATATTCTATATACTATAATGTGGAAAAAAGTACTTAAGGAATGGAGAGAAATAGACTGTTGTAGCTAATAAGAGTGCTTAACTCTGGAGGGGCCACCAAGGAGTCTGCCATGATTGACAAGCATTCTAGTGGAGTCTTTCTTTCCTTTTTCTTTTCTTTTTTTTTTTTTTTTTTTTTTCCTTATAGCAGTGTTGAAGTCAGTCAAAGTATATATACAAAGCTCAGTGAATACCAGTTTCCCCAGTACAGGGGCTATTTTTTCAGGAAGTCTAACTCAAACCAGATGTTTTGCCTAGACCTAGAGTTTGTTGCTGCCAAGCATCTCATCAGAGGTCAGAGTTCTGGGCTCTGGGCCCTGCTAGAATTCTTTCACAAATTGCTGTTCGGTGAGGTTTTAATCCTAATGGAAAGAATAATGTGCTTGTAAAATCTGCAGTTATTACAAACACAGTATACATATTGTGGACTTCAAATGACTACATATTTCATCCCCATAAACAGGGAATGCAGATGAATGCCTTGTGTGATAGCTTTAGACATTCTAACTAAAACCTACTATACAGTTTATACCACATTAACCATTTGCATTTGTAATACCCTAATAAAAGAAACTGTTATTTTTGGGTGACAACTGGTAACCAACTTATGCCCCCCCACCACAACCAATTTTTTTTAACAAGCTCTACAACCCCATACAGCTGTTTGAACACAAGAATTAAAAACATTCAGAACCAAATATTGGATATTCTCATAGGAAGATCTATGAATGCTATAGTACTAGGTGAAAAGTTCTTAAAGCAAAAGACATCATTATGCCAAGACTTAACTATCTTATATTTGGAAACACATATAAATGTCTTAAAACCAAATTAATTTATTCAAATTAGGATGAAGAGTTTGTAATGGAGAATGTGGTTGGTATTTAGCTAAACATGAGTGGTAGCTCTTTCGGAAAGGTTAAAAAGGTGTACTGAGATTGATTATATCTCTGCATAATTAATTTTATATACAAATGTTACGGATATTATTACATGCTTACTTGGGGGCACTGCTGCTGCTGATTATAAGCCTGAGAGAAATTCTCAGATAAAGGTAGGTGTGTGAAACCAGAGAATCACAATTTGGCTTAGAAATAAGGATGTTAATTAAACTATCCTGCTGCAATTAAATAAATCTGCAGTTAAGTTAGATGTGGCAAATTTTTATCGAAACAGTGAAAGCCCAAATTTCTGAAAATGAGAAATTGAACTGTAAAATAAAAATTTTAAAGACAGATTCTAATGTCCCTGAATTACTCCTTAACATATGAAAGCAGTTTTTGGTTTGAACAGTTTGTAGCATTTATTTGGGGTGGGAGTCTAATTTCTAAATACCTTTTTGTTTTTATATTTAAGTAACAATATGGGGTATAATAAATATGTAAACAAAACTTAGACTTCAAGCAAATAAAAATTGGTTAACTGCGGGATCTCCCAAAATTTTAATGAAACATTATCGTATGAATAGTACATTTTTAACCACAATTTTTATTTTTACGTCTCATTTATATAAAAGAAAATCAAAATTGGTATCTCTGCTGCCCAGACAGACAATTGCATTGGTGTTGAGAGGAGCCATTATTTATATGCACTTAAAGTCTCTTCGTTGCTGCCAGCAAATTAAAAAAAAAAAAAAAAGACTTGAAGTATGTGATGTTAAAAAAAAAAAAAAGTTTGGAAGATATTTGTGCTTTACCACTTTCTAAGTTGTGGAACAATTTTAAAATTCTATTTTCTGATTAATCTTTTTTGCTGTTTTGTGTCTCTGAAGATATTGCATGCCGGCAGATCTTCTGCAGAGTATTTTCTGAAAGAAAAGTGATGTATCTCAATGAATGCTATCTCTCTTCCACAAAATCTCTCATAGTATGTCATACCTAGTACTCTGTCATTTAATGTCACTTTATTGTATAATTGCCAACAAGGGACTTTTTCCTGGATGAAAGGTGCAATATTGATGCACAGTATTTTTATTATCTTTGGTATTTGGAAAAGCAACATAATGTTTTTCATGTGTTCAATAATTCCCCCCCCATAAAGTTAGGGGATACCATCATCAGTGTCTGTAAAGACGGTAAGAATAAATGCCAAAATTTGAGGCTACATTTCATTCTGTATGGCATAATCATTCAAGTGCAATTAAAAAAAAATTAGTCTGAGACTATGATCACTTAATGAGAAACAAACAATTTCATATTAACGAGTTCCCATTTGCCAATAATTCTGTCATTTGTAACTTGAATCAGTCATCACCCTGCAAATAGCCCTTTCAAGACATTATTTGCAATTTTGTCCTTTGTTTTCTGTCCTTGATGTTGTGAAAGTGGCCGTCTACTGTTACAGGAATGAAAAGAGATCCCGTTCAAACATCTTTTGTGTTTCCACTTTCAGTGAAAAATGTTTTTCAAACCTGCAGCTGGTTATTTCTGCAGGAGTTCCCACTTATGCTCAGATTTGATTGACATTTTGAAATGGCAGCTTTTCATGAAAAGCTGTTAACTTGTAGAATTCAGTTATGGTACTAAGACAGACTGACTTTGTTCTGTGGCTGGGACCTGTCCAAACTAAATAGAACCCTGCATCTGAATTTAATAGTGCTACTCAGCCAAGATAGGGCACTTTTGCCTTTTTTCCCTTCAAAACTCTGATGCTTCTTATATGTTCTAAAACTAACTTGATGGATATTCATCCCAACATCTTTCTGTTCTGTAATTGCTTCAATTGACATGTATAGTCATTCTCTTGTTCCCTCCCTTGAACATCTAATGTACTAGGACAGTGCTTTAAGATATAATGCTAATTGAGAAGAACTTCTTAATTTATAACTAATGTTACAGAGCACAGAAAATTTAAGAGTATTGTAACTCTTCCAGTATAGAAGATCTATAATTTTTGGAAACATGTTGTTGCTACTAAAGCTGTAGATTAATTATGTGAAAAATAGTTTGCATTTGGTGCTATACAAATATACACTTTATTACCATTTTTCATTCATTTACTCAGTAATACCTACAATTTCAAGGGCAATATGCTATAAACCCCACAAATCACAAAGTACGTGATCCCTGCCCTTAAGGAACTTTGAATTCGATATCTTCTCATTATACTTAACAGAGAATTAATGCTTCCAAATGTACTGATTTATAAAATTATTTAGTGATAATGATCTTTAATTTTTCAAATGGCCAGCTGTTCTTGTATTTGATTTCCATACAACACTCTCATGAGACGAATGGGAAAATTTAGTATCCTAGGCCTCTTGTGCTTATTTTTGTGGTCTTGTGTCATCTGTTAAGAAAGGTAAAAACCTGGTTTCACTTCCAAGTGTTTGGGCATTATTGGTGTTATATGGAGCCATTAACCCTGAATAGCTGTATGTGATACCTGGTTTCACCTGTCTTAAGAGAGAGGGCTGTGACATATAATCACTGTAGACCTAGATCACCCTTATGCAGCACTGATTTTTGAGTTCTCAGCTCACACACCTGAAGTTGAATTGAAGTAGTTGACTCAAGATGACTCTAGTTCATGTTAACTGTAGCTCGCTTATTGCTGCGGCTTTACTCTTAGGTAGCTTGTTTCCACAGCATATCCATAAGAGCACAAGCTAGTGCTACGTAGTATGCCCTCTGAGAATGTTGGTGTAAAAATACCGTGTTTTAATTTTTATAGCTCTGAAAAAACTTCAGGGTTGAAGTGGTTGAAATATTGGCCAAAATTATGGTCCTAATATTATTCCTGGATTTTAGTATCACACCCTTGTTATCATACAGCTGAGATACTTGAAATAAAACCATACATATCCAGGATTTCAGAGGATTGGTAAAACTTTACAATGCACTGTTAGTAAAAGTAATACTACTTTTAAGTCATATGGTGATTTCAGAATCAAAATTACTTTTAAATAAGAGTTTAAAATCACCTTTCTTATTTTATGGAGCAATTTTAAATCTTAATTTGACATTTGTTAGGAATATCCATGGACCCACAGTCGGTAAACAGGTAGTCAAAAGGGCGTTCCTCTGTCCTGAGGGACTGTAAACTGATTTAACTGTTTGAGTGTGCAGACTGACAGTGTGTATCAAGGTCCTTAAAATGTCCTGCTTTGTTTTGACCAATTCTCTTTTGAGCATTATGTCTTAAGCAAGTTAACTGTTATGCATAAACATGTTCTTATAGTGTTACCTATAATCATTGAAAACTGGAAAAGCAAAGAAAATGTTCAATAAAAAAGACATTAAAATTTGTTCATATAATTGAATAATCTGCAATCATTTAAAATTAAGCTTCCAAACAATTTTTAATAAAATGTGAAAATAAAATGTTCAAATGGCTAAAAGCTGGGTTCACATTTGTATTACAGAAGAAAAATATGCCTAGGAAAACCTGAAGGAAAAATCCCTAAAAGTTAAGATGAGTTGCCCTAGGTGATAAGATTGTGTGTATTATTTTCTACTTCTCTGTATGCATTTGTGCACTGCTCTAATTTGCTGTAATTAAAACATGTACCTTTTTTTCCCCTAAGGAGAAAAAATGGTTTATTAAATGAGAAATCCAGAAAAAAATAGTGACACACTGGAATGTAGAAATTCTGTTTTCTAATTTCTTTCAGGGTAGCTTCAGTTCTTAAATAATGGCCCTAGTTCAAGAGGTGAAAAATAGTTATCTGCAAGTCTATTCCACTAGCAGAGTATTTTTGCTTATCTAACACTAAAATTTTTAAATAATATAAATTTGAAGGTTGTTAGGGCACAAACCTTTCCAGTTTACCCTAAGTCTCGACATTTTTCTCTTGTGCCTGTGTGATTTAGACATTTGTGTAACCTCCCAGGCCTGTGAGATGCAAACGTTGTATTTTTCCAGCTCTGTGCCTAACGCTGAATACCTTTGTCGTAATAGTAGTGGTCCACTCCAAGTTTGGGTTTTGGGGGTTTTTTCCTCACTCAGCATATGGTAATGGTCGTGGCGATAGTGTTGATCATAACATTTTTTTGTTGAGCCCTTTTGTAGCACCCAGTTTATAATAAAATATTCTATCTAGTTCTAATAGTTCTATATGGCTAGGTGCTGTTATTTTCCCCATTTCGTAGATAAAACAACTTGAAGCACAAAGAGGTTAAGAATCTGTTAATAGTAGAGCCAAGATTTGAAACTAAGTCTACCTGGATTCAAAATCTGTGCTCTTAATATTGATAACTAAGTTATATGTGGAAAGATTCTATTTTAGCATCTCTGGAAGTCTTTAACCTGTAATAATCTTATCTTGTAGAAGAGAGAACTCAGTACGGTTGCTTTTCTTGTTTTTGCATGTCATAAATGACATGGTATTATTTAATACTCATTAAACAACAAATTATTAAAAATGAATCCTTTAATACTCTTACTAAACAATAAACCATGTTATTTTAAATGTATAGTAGTTGTATGTTGTATGTTAAGATATGGAGGGAAAATATTGTTTACTATGGAAACTTGATACAAATATTCTCTGCCCCCAAGGAATAGTACACTCACTTCTTATACAAAATTATATTAGCTTAAAATGTGTAATTCTGATATATTCAGCTTTTGTTACATAACATTCAGGAATATAACCCCTACAATAACTATCTAAGTGTATTAAAAGAAAGCTCTCTGTTAAATAATTTGATATTCAACTTTCATGGTTTTATATGCCTAATGCCTATTCTTCGAATATATGTTTTGGTTTGCCTTTTGGTTCTATTTTGGCAAAAGAAACCAATTTGGGAGATTCTGATTAGAGGGAGAAAATTGGTTTCTATATGGAACAGAAAATATGTGTTCCAAAATTTTTAAAACTCTCATGAGGGTTACATCATTTAACTCTTTGTATCTGACCCATTTAGAAAATGTGACATGCTTTTTTTTTTTTTTTTTTTTTTTTTTTTGAGATGGAATCTCGCTCTGTCGCCAGGCTGGGGTGCAGTGGTGCAATCTCGGCTCACTGCAACCTCCGCCTCCCTGGTTCAAGCAATTCTCCTGCCTCAACCTCCCAAGTAGCTGGGACTAGGCGCATGCCACCACACCCAGAATTTTTGTATTCTTAGTAGAGACAGGGTTTCACCATGTTGGCCAGGATGGTCTTGATCTCTTGACCTCGTGATCCACCTGCCTCGGCCTCCCAAAGTGCAGGGATTACAGGCATGAGCCACTGCACCCAGCCTCGACATGCCATTTTAAAAGTAATTTTTTACAAGTGATGGGAAAAGGAAGAAAGTCACAGAAGTAATTTTTGCTTTAAACTCTTTAAGGAGAAAGTATTCATTATGCAGATACAAAACATTTATTACGCTAGTAGTACATAGAAAATTAGAAAAGAATAAGCATGTAAAACCCTGCCACTGATGGGTGACTGTTTGGAGGTGTATAGGAAGTAAGTGTTCTAAGTTCATGCATGTCGAAAAAGATATTTTGCCCTCATGCTTGAATAATAGTTTCAGTGGATGTAGAATTTTAGGTTGCAAATATTTTTTCCTTAGTGATTTTTTTTGCATCCATTCTGTTGCCTTCTACCACCCAGTGGTATTGGTGGCAGTCTGATGCTCATTTCTTTGAGGGTGACCTATGTTTTTAATTTCTGGAAGTTTGGGGTGTTTTTGTTGCTTTTTGTTTTTTTGTGGGTGTTCTGTGGATTTTTTTTTTCATCTTTATATGCTTAGATGCTCCTATCTTTTTATTAATTGGGTTGGACACTTCTTGTACCTTTTGCGATCTAAAGATGTCCTTCACTTCTGGGAAATTATCTTTTGCTGTATATTTGATTTCTTCTTCAATATTGGACTGTTAGGTGAAACATCTTTGTCTCTACAATTTTTCTAAATTTTTCAGCTCTTGATTTGTGTTATTGCTGTACTGGGGGAGCTACTCCACTTTATCTTCTGATCATTTTATTTTGAATATTTCATTTTGATAATCATTTTTTAATTTCTAAAAAATACTCTTGATCTCAAATCCTTTTTGTGGTGTTATATTCTTTTTATTGTTCATTTTCTTAGCTACAATGTTTTCTTTAATTTTTCTAAGAAACAAATCAGCTGGATTTCTCTTCTCTTTCTTTTCTGTTTTTTTGTTTGTTTGTTTTCGTTTTTCTATTTGTTGTCTTGCTATCTCTTAGGATGGGGACTTTTCAGCTTCTTGAAAGGCCTTTGATGGTCTCTTCCTATTTAAGAATATGGTCATGCAAAGTCGAATGGAGCTTTGCTACATGTAAGGTAAGGTTTGTTTCATTAGCAGGCTTTGCTTTGTCAGGATCTCTTGAAGGGAAGTGGCTATTCTTAAAATGGGAAATGTCTACACGGCAGATTTCAGAAGACTTTTTCCCTGGGTTCTCTCCAGTCTCCTTAGGGAAGAACCCTATATACTTTTTTCTTCTTTGATAGGGGAAGTAGAATAAATATTTGGCTGTATAGGTGGAATAAATATTTTGGATGCTACTTGTGATGAATTTGGGGGGCATACTGGTTAAATAATGACACACCTCCTACCACCACCAAATTCATATCTGCCCAGAACCTCAGAATGTGACCTGATTTGGAAATAGAGTTTCTGCTGATATAGTTAAGATAAGGCCATAATGGATTGGGGTAGGCCCTAATCCAGTGACTGGAATCCTCGTAAGAAGAGAACACCAACACACAGAGAACACTGAGTGAAGATGGAAAGAGAGATTGGAGTGATACAGTTTCAAGCCAGGGATTACCAGCAACACCAGAAGCTAGAAGAGAAGTGTGGAACAGATTGTCTTGGAGCCTCCAGAAGGAATCCACTGCCCATGTCATGATTCTGGACTTCTAGGCTCCACAACTATGAGATAATAAATTTCTGTTGTTTGAAGACTCCCAGTTAGTGGTAATTTGTTATAGCAGCCCTAGGAAACTGAGAGGGGTGTGCAGCAAATAAGACTTGATGGCCTGACTAGCATACTTACCAGACCTTTTGAATATCACCTCTTGCTCTTGTAGTTCTTTGCATTCAGGACTGTACATGAGAAGTTCAAAGGACCAGACTTCACACTTGAAAACTCAGACTTGGGAAAAGGATCCCCAGTCCTTAAGATGTGAGAATTAATGATTTGGGAGGATTCGGTTGTGGTAGGGTATGGCAGAATTTTTGCCTCTTCTTCTGTTCTCCTACCTCAGTATACATGGTTAGGGGACTCCCTGCTCTTCCCCAGGCATGATAATGGGGACTTAGGATCTCAAGACTTGCAGTTCCAGCATTAAAGACATTATGAAGCAGGGATCTGATTCAGCACCTCAGCTTTCTATCAGGATTGATTAGCTTATGCTGTCGTTCCCATGGCATACTGTGCAGAAGGCCAACGTCTGTGTGAAGCCAACCTGCTGGGAATCAGTCTTTGGCAAGTCAGCTTGTTCTTAGGAGGCAACTGTTTTATATTCTGACTTTGAATTAATGCCCTACATCCTATCCAATATTTTATCTGACATATCCCAAGCCAGACCTCTCTAGAGGGTCTGCCTGAAAGGAGCCACTTCTTAACTGTGTCCCCATCATGTATGTGTCAGCCTACAACTTCTTCCTTCTGACTTTTCTTACTCATGACACATAATACTGAGGTTTTGAGGCAAATGTCTGTTCCTAGCCATTGAACTTTCTCTAGTAGCAGGTACATCATAGGGGATTTAGCAAGGGAAAACACCCTGGCCTTTACTTTTTAAACCATGTTTCCATTTTTGTTGAACTTTACTGGGGAAAAATTGTAGAACTCGAGCCTTTAAATTTAATCTCTATTGAGATGAAAAAGTTTCATAGGTGAGTTATCAGTAGTTGAAAAGTGTGTATGACTCTTAGTAATAGCTATTATTAAAACAGTGATGGACACTGGCATGGTTTAAGTCACTGACAACGTGGTTTTTCTATGCTGCTAAACATTGGTTTCTTTAGTATGTTTCTAACTTTGTTCCATGGCTTGACTAACACTAATTCCTTTTCTACTTTTTCTTTACCTCTGAGAAGATATTGCTTCTGTGCATTTCACAATGTAGAGAGAAACTTGCCTCACTGTGACCCCTAACCTGTGTAGTAAATCCTCTAGAATTAATTTTGGTTCCTTCTGATCTGTGCCCCATGTGACTCCCCCCAAGATTTCATTATTAGATTTTGACAGCCTTTTAAATTTGTAAATGCCACAAATTTGTCACTAGAGATGAATGGGTAAAAAGAAAATTCCTTGCAGTGGAGGATATGGGTAAAATATTTCAAGTGACAGATCTGCATCAATAATGTTAATGTTTATGGGGTGATGAAAACCATATAAGTCTTAAGCCAGAATCTTGTTTCAGCTGAGTCCCAGAAATTTTGACCACAGAAGCCAAGGCGCATTCCGTTTATTCCAACAAGTGTTTTTTCACATCCTTTCCAACTGTCTGAAAGACAATTGTCACTCTTAAATGCCTGAAACTTTAGATGCTTTTTCTACTGGATTAGTGAAAAGCAATGGAAACATTGTCTACTGTTCTCAGGATGACTTTTGTCTTGCCTTGAGTTCCTAAAATGGAGAGCAAATTTGACAATGTTATTTTGCCCTCTACTTTTTATGTTCGTCATCTGGCAATGTTTTCAAGAAATTTTGCATCATTCTTTCTGACTTCTGAAGCCTTCCTTTCATGCCAGAAGGTTGCCGTTGCTGAACACTGAGCGGTCACAGGGCCAGAGGCTTGTCTCTTACTGATACCAAGGGAGTTCCCCAACTTGAATGGCTTCCGATGCCAGTGCAGAAGAGCATTAGTATTTGGGCAATTGAAAAGTACATTCACAGGAAATTTAGAGAAAAAGGTTATTGAAATTTTCCCAATTATGATGACAACTAACATATGTATATGATTATTTTTAACTAAAGAAGAAGGATAAAGAACTTTGAACCACTATAGTGTGGTCCTTTGTCTATTTAGTTGCATATTTTGATTTTTAAATAATTAACAAAAAGGATTCATTCAAAACAAAGCTATTTTAAACTTTCCCTGAAAAGTTAAAAGTGGTTCTTTGGGAAAAGAAGGAAAAAAGATTTTTAAAAAATTACCACTGTCTCATCTTCACCCAAGTGTATACTGGAGGTTTCCATGACTTTAGATATTAAGCTTATTTCTTTACTAAAGTTATGTGGATATCTTGGTAAAGAAATTATAAGCTTGTAATTGTTATCTCTAACTTCTAGGCTCAAGCGACTCTCCCACCTCAGCCTCCTGAGTAGCTGGGACTACAGGTGTACCACCACACGCAGCTAATTTTTAAATTTTTTGGGTAAAGTTAAGGTCTCACTATGTTGCCCAGGCTGGTCTCAAGCTCCTGACCTCAAGAGATCCTCATGCCTTGGCCTTCCAAAATGCTGGTTTTATAGGAGTGAGCCACTGCTCCTGGCCAGTATAAATATTAATATGTTCTGGTGTTAGTACTATAAAATGGATTTTCTTATGTAGAGCTATTGAAGAACTTTAAAACTTCCTGTAGATTCTCTGTGACATTTTGTATTTTGCCCCTTAGAATAAAAAACAGCTGCACCAGATTATGAATATTTCCCTGGAAATTCAGCCCTGTAATAGACATTTATGGAGTACCTGTCATTAAAGATTAAGCACCTGGTCTGATGAAAATTACTAGATATGTGTAAGAAAGATTCTGGAAGCAACACTCTTTGTAAAACTAGTAGGTAGTTATCACCTCCTCTTTTTTTTTTTTTCAAAAGAATTTCAGAATTATTTGCATATAACAACTGCAAAAGAGTTGTTTTGTTTTTCTTTGTTTACTTAGCTGCTTACAATATACACGTTTCCACTTTATTCCTTGATGTTACTGGTTCTGCTCCCTACCACACCCTGCCTCTCTGCCAGAGTTTTAGATGTTTACAGTGTTCTTCCCATCTGCATGCTAGACAGTTTCTACCTTAAATACTTCACCATAGATCTTTTCCCTGAACTCTAAACTCCATATATCCACCTGCCATCTTGACCTTTCAATTTGGAAGTCTAACAGGCTTCTCAAACTTAACGTGTCTAAAAAAAATGTTGACCTCCCTTCACTAACCCCCCCCCATCGAAAATTTTAAAATTAAAACCCCCACACAGTCTTATCCTTTCCCATTTCTATTAATGGCATCATCATCTGCCCAATTAGTAAAACTACAAACCTGCTGTCATTAAAAACTTCTTGTTATTAAAATTCTTTATTCTTCCTTTTGCTTCTCATTCTCTACTATTAACTCCATCTGCTTCTTTCCCTCTTTTTCCTCCAGCCACCTGACTCTAGGCAGCCATCATCTCCCTCTTGATATACTGAGAAAGTCTCTTACCAGGACTTCCTACTTTCACTTTTGTCTTTTTAAAATCCATTTTCTACAGCATAATTTAAAAAAAATATGTCAGATCCCATTTCTGTTCCCATTGTCATTGGAATAGAATTCAAACTCCTTGCCATGGAGACTTACAAGAGCTTGTCTACTCTCCAGCCTTATTTCTTAGTTCTTTCTCCTGTTTTTGGTTATGTCTCAGCCACATTGCCCTCCTTTCAGTTTCAACACTGTAGCTTGTTCCTACCTCTGGCCATTCAAAACAGTAGATATTTATTACAAACTTACTTTTAGGGACTAGACACTACTGCCTCAAGAGAAGGAAAGAAATTTTGTTAGAATGGTATAAAAGGGTGGCATGTAAAGGTAGCTAAACTGGCTTATCTCCATTTCTTCTCAGTGTCAGAAAACTTTCAAACTAAAATGGAAATAAGTTGCTGATTCACTTTAAAACCCAAACTTATTTAAAATAAACTGTCAGTTCTAAGCTGAGATTTTACTCCAATAGAATATTCCCTTGATGGGTTGAGAATGAATAAGATGAATTATCTGAGTCCTGATCTTGCTCATATAGCTGTTTCTTCCTCTAAGGACCAACATTTGGTTCCTATACCATAGGATTCTCTCCCTGGTAAAGAGGAGTTAGTAGTATCCATATCTCTTTTCTAAATTCCAGAATTCCTCAATTTGTATTTTCTTTAACTCTGTGACCTAGCCCTTGTCCATGGCCTAGTTAGTCTGTGGGTCAAATGGGTGTGGTTTCACCTAATTTTCCCAGAACCTGAGATATTGCAGGAAAATGAGTTCTACTACATTGAACATTAAAGAAAATATTATGTCTAAAGGCAACATTTTCATATAATTTTTTTCCCAAATTTATTAGTTGCATTAAGGTATGTGTCTGTACCAACGTATGCTGTTGGACCTTTCTGTTAGAGGTGCTTAATTGGTTTCTGACCATGTCAGTTATAAGGTAGAGAATCTGTCTGTGGTAAGTGGCATCCCATAAATGAGTTTCATAAGGCTTGACCTGGGCGCTGGCATGTCAGGACTTCCTAGTGTGTCTTTGCATACCGGTTCCAAATCTCCCAGCTTCTTTGGTATCTTTTTATTGTATGACGAGATGCCATACTTTAGTTCATGTTTGAAGCGACAGAAGCTTAAGTTTTGAGTTCCCAGGAAAAGAAAGACTTAAGCATTTCTAATTAAAGCATCAGAGATTAGTCTGACTAGGGTGTGAGTTAACAGGAACTCTTTATTGACCTAAAAACCTACCCAGAAACTATTTGCATGAGAATTTGGCAGCTTGCAGTGGGAGGGCCTGTGGCTATGGGCAGTCTTAACATGTTGTGTTAGGACATCTTAAATTTCACTTTAAAATTTCTGAGTTTGCTGTTGAATGATGCCTGCTAAGAAAGCTTTTCTATAATAGGAATTTAGATTGTGCTGTTGTAATGCCCTCAAGCAATGCCATGTCACCAGTATCTCCTTCTATTTTAGGGCAATTCTTTTTCTTAAACCAAATTCCCAGCTTCAGCAAGAAGAATCCAAAAGCTGAACTGTTAGAAATTTGTCCCTGGTTTTTCCTTCCTTTACCCAATTTATTGAGTAGCTACTATGTACTAAGAAGCATGGTGTTAAGAAGTAGGAATACAAAGAAAAGTCTAAATGGCCAGCAAATGCACAAAGAGATCTTCAACTAAACCAGTACTTAAGGAAATACAAATTAAAGCAGCAGTAAGAGTGAATACCTACTATGTACCAGGATACAACAACAAACAAATCGTATTTATTTACTTACACACATACATACCTGTGTGCATCAGGTGATAATAAATACTATGGATAAAATAGGAAATGGGGATAGGAATAGTATGGGAGGCAGAGTTTTGCAGCCTGGTCTTCACTGCCACCAGTGCCGGAGGCTAGGTGTGGAGGATCGTTGCAGATCACTTGGAGTGCCTGGGCTCTGTCGCCGTGGTTATGTAGAGATGGGACATGCAAACAAAGGGAAACCTTTCCTTTCCATATTAATTCTCTGACTCCTCATTAATGTGGATCCTGTCCTGGCAGTGTCAGCCTCAGGTCTAATTGGGAAAAGTTTACTGTCTATAATAATAATGGACTGGAAGCCAGTTAATATCTGACTACATGCGTGGCCACATACATGTATGTGTATTTGGGAAGAGAAAATGTATCTTTTTAACTTACTACTGGAAACATTAGTAAGGAGACTTTTTTTTTTAAACACGGCTGTCAAAATTTCTGAGCACCAGGAGGATGTCTCCCTGCCTTCCTTCCCTCCTTCCCTCTATTTCTGTCTCTCTCTTTCTGTCTCTCTCACACACAACCATAGTTTCAGATCAGATTTTCTACACACAGTTTTAATTTATTAGAAGGGAAAATTCTTTCTTATGGCTAAATGTTTGCACTCTTGATTTTTCTAAAGTCCACTTTTATGACTAAGCTATAAATCTCTAAAAATAGAGATTTACAGTGGAAATGTCAACTCTTTTGTATTATGTCAGGTCAAAATGTGTAGCTAATTGGTGTGCATTTGTTCATGCATATGTCATGAGCCAGAACTGTGTTTTAGCCCAGTGACCACACATGGGGCAGATAGGTGTGGTCCAGTTCAGATATGCTAATGTTTTCTTTGTTTATGGTAAATTAGAATAGTACAAGGTACTGGTTTGGAAAAATATGTGGGCAAGGCAGACATTTAGGATTTATGAACCTTTACTTAGCCAGTATTGCCCTGTCATTCCTCCACCATATCGACCTATATCCACTAGGGGACATAAGAGCACCTACTGGAGGAAAGAATGAAAGTCTGTCTACATTAAAATTTAAACACAGGACTCTTAGATAACATACAAAAAGACTCATTTTTTTAGTTTCGTGATTCATAAAGAAGTTATACATTTTGTTTAAATTTTAATCATCACCAGAAACTTTTAAAGGCAGGATCAGTGTCTTAACATCTATTTATGGAATGAGAACCAAACAAGCAGCTAACTAGCAAGCTTGTGTCATTAACTGAGTACCCATGTGATCTACAGAAGCTATACTGAGAATGATTCTGGCTTTAGAAAATACTTTATATAGAAAAGAATTACCTTTTAGAGTCAGGAGGTGAGACATCCGGAGAGGACATCTGCTGTCAGATTCCAGTGGACAAAAACCAGAAGAAGTGTTCTGTATTTTGCACCCCGGCCACCTTCTCTAGAGCTATGAAACCCTAGAGACAGATGTTAAGGGCACCACTGTTGTCTTCTAAACTGATTATCTGGCCTACCAGGTTAGAAACTTAGAAACTTAGGTTGTATTTTTACTTAGGGTTCTCTTTTTTTGGGGGTGGGGGTATGATCTACCTACAGAAAAAAATGCAAAGATTTTAAGTGATACAGTCTTTATTGACAATTTTTGCCTTGTAATTGGAGTTTTTAACTAGCATTTAATATAAGTATTAATATAATTGAATTAAGGTCTGCAGTTTTGCTGTTTGCTTTCTGTTTGTCCCATCTGCTTTTTGATCCTTTCTTGTTCCTTTTCTGCCTTATTTTGGCTGAAAATCAAATCATTTTTAGTTTTCCATTTTAATTCATTGACTTTTCAGCTATACTTCTTTGCATTTTTTTAAAGTGGTTACTCTAGGGATTATAATACACATTCATATCTTCTCACAGTCAACAGTGGTTAATATTTTACCACCTCACCTCCTTCTTTGTGCTATATATATCCTGTAATACCATGTTTTACTTTTTGCTTTCTGGTTATATGTCTTTTAAGTAAAATTAGAATAAACACACACAATTTTATATTTACCCATGTATTTTCCAGCTGGTGTCAATTTCCTTTAGTCTGCAAAATTCCCTTTAAAATTTTTTTGTAGTATAGGTCTGCTGGCAATGAGATCTCGTTTATCTAAAAATCCATTTTCCATTATCTTTAAAGATACAGAATTTGAGGTTGACAAGTGGGTGGGTGGGTGGGTGGGGGTGTGTGTGTGTGTGTGTGTTCAGCACTTTAAAGACACCATTTTGTTGTCTCCTGGCCTCTATTGTTTCTGATAAAAAGTTAACCATTGACTCTAAAGTTTCTAGGTATAGTTTTCTTTGTTTTTATCCATCTTAGAGTTCACTGAGCTTCTTGGATCTATACGTTATGTTTTTGAAAAAAATGGGGAAAGTTTTGTTACTACTTCAAATATTTATCTGCCCTATTCTCTCATTCCCTCTCAGGACTCCAGTTACATATATTTGTGCATTGTGATCTTGTCCCACAGTTCACTAAGGTTCTTTTATACCCCTCATCCTCACCTCTCCTTCTTTTTTTTTTATTTCCAGTCTTCAAATAGGATAATTTCTGCATATCTCTCTTTGTGTTCACGGATTTATTTATTTTTCTACTCCAATCTGCTGTTAAGCCTATTTAATACTTTTATTTCAGATGCTGTGTTTCTGGATTCTTTGTTTATTAAAGCTTTAATTCCTTTACTGCTATTTACCATCTATTCATTGATTTGGTATCATATTTTCCTTTACGTCCTGAAGCTACTTTAAAGTTCTTGTCTGCTATTTCCAACATCTGAGTCATCCTAGTTTGGTTTCTACTGGATAAGTGATGTTGACTCCCATTATTCTGTTATTGGTCACATGTGCCTGCATTTTTGTATGTCTAGCTAGTTTTATTACATGGTAGATATTGTGGATGCTATGTGTTGTTGAGAATACAAATTTTGTTGTCTTCCTTTAAAGAGTATTGCATTTTCTTCTGTTAATCAGATAATTAACTCTCAGATCAGACTATCAGATCAGAATGAATCATACAGGAATTTTTTTCAAGACTTATTTTTAAAGCAGTTTTAGGTTCACAACAGAGCAAAAACTACAGAGAGTTACCATATAAATCTTCCCGCTACGTATGCACAGCCCCCTCCACTCTCAACATGCTGCACCAGAATGGCACATTTGTTACAGTTGATGAATGCATATCATTATCAGCCAAAGTTCATAGTTTACATTATGGTGTAATGTTATCCATTATGAGTTTGGACAAACAGATAATAACCTATATTCACTATTTATAGTATCATAAAGACACTATAATTTTAGCAAAGTCCATATCAATTATTTCTATTATGAATTGTGCCTTTATTGTTGTATCTAAAAAAGTCATTGCCATATCCAAGTTTAGTTAGATTTTCTCCTATGTTATTGCCTAGTTTTATGGTTTAATGTTTTACATTTAGATCTATGATTCATTTTGATGTGACTTTGTTTTGTTTTTTTTGATTTTGAGACAGGGTCTTACTCTATCGCCCAGATTGCAGTGCAGTGGCACGATCTTGGCTCACTGCAACCTCCCCTTCCTGGGCTCAGGTGATCTTCCCATCTCAACCTCCTGAGTAGCTGGGACTACCTACATGCACCACCATGTCTGGCTTATGATTCATTTTGATTTACTTTTGTGATGGGTATAAGATCTGTGTCTAGATTCATTATTTTGCATGTTGATGTCCAGTTGTTCCAGCACCATCTGTTGCAACGATATCTTTTCTCCATTGTATTGCCTTTGCTCTTTTGTCAAAGATCAGTTGACTGTATGTATATGGGTCTTTTGGGGCTTTCTATTCCATTGATCTATTTGTCTTTTTTTTTTTTTTTTCCTTTACCAATACTGCACTGTCTTCATTACTGTGCTTTGTGTATTATGTCTTAAAAGTTAGATAGTGTCAGTTCTTCAACTTCATTCTCCTTTAATACTGTGTTGGCTGTTCAGGGTCTATTAGCTCTCTATATAAACTTTAAAATTTTGATTGGGATTGTGTTGAATCTATAGATGGGAAGAACTGACATCTTGACAATATTGAGTCATCCTATCCACATACATGAAATATCTCTCCCCTTAGTTCTTTGATTTCTATCAATAGAATATTGTAGCTTTTTTCATATAGCTCTTACACATATTTTATTAGATCTATATTTTAAGCTTTTGGAGAGTGCTAATGCAAATGTACTATGTTTTAAATTTTAAATACCACTTATTTATTGCTGGCATCTAGGAAAACAGTTTACTTTTGTATATTAACCTTGTATCTTACAACCTTGCTGTAATCGTGTTTTAGTTCTAGGAGTTTTTTAATCAATTCTTTTGAATTTTCTACATAGATGATCATATCTGTGAACAAAGACAATTTTCTTTCTTTCCTCATGGTAAGGTTAGGACTTGTGTCCCCACCCAAATCTCATCATGAATTGTAATCAGGTGTTGAGGGAGAGACCTGGTGGGAGGTGATTGGATCATGGGAGTGGTTTCCCCTATGCTGTTCTCATGATAGTGAGTGAATTCTAACAATATCTGATGGTTTTATAAATGGTAGTTTTCCCTACACTCACACACACACTCTCTCTCACCTGCTGCCATGTAAGTCATGCCTGCTTCCCTTTCTACCATGATTGTAAGTTTCCTGAGGCCTCCCCAGCCATGTGGAACTGTGGGTCAATTAAACCTCTTTCCTTTGTAAAGTACCCAGTCACAGGAAGTTCTTCAGAGCAGTATGAAAATGGACTAATACACCTCACAATCCTACATAACTTTTCTTTTCTTACTGCATTAGGTGATACTTCCAGTATGATGTTGAGTGGTGGTAAGAAGGGACATCCTTGTCTTGTTTCTGATCTTAGTGGAAAGTATTCTGGCTTCTTACCATTAAATTTTTTATTTTTTATTTTTTATTTTTTTGAGACGGAGTCTCGCTCTGTCGCCCAGGCTGGAGTGCAGTGGCCGGATCTCAGCTCACTGCAAGCTCCGCCTCCCGGGTTTACGCCATTCTCCTGCCTCAGCCTCCCGAGTAGCTGGGACTACAGGCGCCCGCCACCTCGCCCGGCTAGTTTTTTTGTATTTTTTTTAGTAGAGACGGGGTTTCACCGTATTAGCCAGGATGGTCTCGATCTCCTGACCTCGTGATCCGCCCGTCTCGGCCTCCCAAAGTACTGGGATTACAGGCTTGAGCCACCGCGCCCGGCCAACCATTAAATTTTTTGTTAGCTCTAGGGTTTTTGTAGATGTTCTTAATCACCTTGAGGATGTTTCCCATCTATTCTTAGTTTATTGAGAATTGTTATCATGAATGGGTGTTAGATAGATTTTGTCAAGTGCTTTTTCTGCAGCTAGGACTATGTGATTTTTTTTTTCTTTTTTAGCTTGTTGATGTGATAGATTGCATTAATTGATTTTTTGAATGTTGAACCAGACTTGCATACCTGAGATACATTATATTTGGCTATGGCGTATAATTCTTCTTACAGGTTGTTAGACTTAATTTCCTAGTTTTTTTTGAGAATTTTTGCATCTATGTTCATGAGAAATATTGGTCTGTCATTTTCTTGTAATATCTTCATCTGGTTTTGGTATTAAGATTATGCTGGTTTCATAGAATGATTTAGGAAGTACTCCCTCTGCTTCTGTTTTCTGGAAGAGATTATAGAGAATTGGAATAATTTCTTCCTTAAATGTTTGATAGAATTCATCAGTGAACCCATCTAGGTAAGGATTATTTTTTAAAATTTTGTTAGGGTGGGTGTAGAGTAATCCTTTCTCTAGGACTAGAATAGCCCACTTCTACCCATTTCTGGGTATCAGCTGAATATCTGGGGTGTTCAGTGAAATCTCTTCACCATGATTGGTAGGACATCCTATGTCTCCCAGCTCTGTGTAATCTCTGGAATCTCTGGGTAGCTGCCATCTCCCAAGGAGCTGTGTTGTTTTTTTTCCCCCCCTGGCCTTGTGTTATCTTGTCTTGGTGTTCTGGGTATGTGTTCTGGGTATTTAGTATTTAGCTAAATACTTAAGATGTCACTTATATGAGTAACCGGAGTACTGCTCTTCAGAGCTTCATTCTCTCTGATATCATACTCTTAAAATCTTCAGGAATCCTGACCTCCAGTCTGTTTCTCCAGCTCAGTAAGATTACTATGTCCTGCTTGGTTACCTCCTGGTGCCACAGTCTAGAAAGTGTTCTCAGACAGAAAGCTAGGGCAATTGTGAGGCTCATTCTATGTAGTTTCCCTCTCCCTGGGATCATAGTCCTATAACTGTCTGAAATTGGTTGCCAAATATTCACTATTCACAATAGCAAAGACTTGGAACTAACCCAAATGTCCATCAGTGATAGACTGGATAAAGAAAATGTGGCACATATATGGAATACTATGCAGCCATAAAAAAGGATGGATGGGTTCATGTCCTTTGTAGGGACATGGATGAAGCTGGAAACCATCATTCTGAGCAAACTGTCGCAAGGACAGAAAATCAAACACTGCATGTTCTCACTCATAGGTGGGAATTGAACAGTGAGAACGCTTGGACGCAGGGTGGGGAACATCATACACCAGGGCCTGTTGTGGGGTGAGGGGAGTGGGGAGGGATAGCATTAGGAGAAATACCTAATGTAAATGACCAGTGAATGGGGGCAGCAAACCAACATGGCCCATGTATACATATGTAACAAACCTTCATGTTGTGCACATGTGCCCAAGAACTTAAAGTATAATAATAAAAAAATGCAAATAGGCAAGAAAGGCTTGCTTCTGGAATATATCAGATTTCAGATCTTGCTGACACAAACAACTCTGGGCCAAAAGTTTAAGTCAACTGGAGACCCTTGACATTCTAATTGAGAGCCCTGCAAAGGAGGTGATTAAATTGATTCTAACACATAACTGGTTGTATAGGAAATCTGAGAACATTGACCCTTTAAAAATTTATGAAATTATTATCTGTTTTTAGAGGTAGGAGATCCTTGACAGAATAAACTGACTTTATTTCTCTGAAAAAAAAAATTGGTTGCCAAATATTAAGGTGCACATATGTAAGCCAAGATGCATAAGGGCTGGGATAGAAAAGCTGCTAAAGATTTGTGAGCTGAATGGAGATTCCAGGGGTTACACACTGTCCTGGGAACATAAGAATTGAAGCCATCCAGAGTGGGGAGACCTCACTGAACAACACGGGCACTCATTTGATACCCGAGAAGGTCCATGCCTTGAGTAAGGCTATTCAAGCCCTAGAATATTGGATTTTAAAAACTAGTTTCCATTTGTCTTGTGCAGAACAAGTAAGATGATCATTGTCCCAAGGATCCTTCTGTCAAGTTGGCATGAGTAATTGATAATAGGTTGATGCAAACCTGAAGCTTAAATACTGAGTTAGCAGTAAAGGAATCTTCAGCATACCTTCCATATGTTTTATCAGAGGAGGAGGATTTGCAAAGAGAATGTCTTCCTGTTTATTTTTTTCCCTCTTATGACCACTGGCCATGCTTCAATCTATGTTTCAGGATCTAGAAAACATCCTTTCAGTGCTGATGCCCTTTGCCATCTTAATACCAGAGCCTTATAGGCACAATGAGTTGTTTATTTTACATGTTTATGCATTTACAAAATAAAAATCTGGTGTTTGAAGTATGTATTTTTAAAAGAATGTGCTTATGAAGATACCTTTTTCAAGGTTTTCTTCCAATATTATTTATTCTATGTGCTTGTCTGTGATCAGTAGAGCTAGAACACATAGGTTTTTACATAGTTAACTAAAGCATTTCTTTGGTGCTGAACATTGTCTTTAAAGGGACTATATAAAGACTTCTTGTTTACTGGATTTGATTAATTGGAGGAGGAGCTTTCTTAAGCACACACTGTTTTCTCAAATGTTTCCCAGCCTCCTGTCAGTTCTATCATGGGTCATTCAGCACACACTTGTCTGGATGACTCTTTTAAAAACTGTCACATGTCAATCAAAGAAAAAGAGATTCAAAATGAAGACATAAACTTGCTTTATTTGAAATTGAATAGACTGTGCCTGTAAAGCTTTTTTTTCATGGTTTAAGCTTAAATTTATTTTTTTTAATTTGACAAATAACATTGTATATATTTGTCACATACAGCATGACGTTTTGAGGTGCATATACATTGCGAAATAGTTAACTCTTGCTAATTAACAAATGCATTACCTCACAGTTATTTTTGTGATGTGCGCACTCAGCATCCACTCTCTTTGTATTTTTAAAGAATTCAGTATATCTTCATTTACCCTAGTGACCCTGCACCTGTAAAGCTTTTTTGCATCTTTGGTTTTCTAGCTGCATTTTGTAATTTGGCAGTACTAAGGGGCAGGAAGAGACATGTGAGTGGATGATGATCACTGAGTAAAATAAAGACTCAAGAATATTGCACTAGAAAACCACTTTGGGAAAAACTTCAAGTTTAGTATGGGGAATGTAAAGTGAAATTTTGTTGCTCTAGAAACTGTAGTCCACAGTGTTTCATCTGGAAGGACTTTAAAAAAATAATAGTTGTTAGACAGTTTTAGTCCTTCAGGTCAAAATAAAACACAGCAGTTTGAGCAGGTTTTCCAGAAGTTTGTGGTAGAATAATAAAGTTTTATTTTTTGGGAATTCTGACCTTAGAACAAAAGCTGACTAGCATAAGTGATCACTTATATTCCTTTGTAAAAATCTCATAAATTTTAATAAAAATATAATGTCCCAGGATTTCCTTGAATTCGAAAGAGAGACTGTTGATACAATTCAAATAACTTGCCCAAAAATTCAGAGTTGGGTAACTTCTATTTATAAATGGAACAGTTCATTTTTCCTGGCATGAAGTCCTTAGGGATTATTGGCACTGTTAGTCCTGGGACCCTCTTGCTTCTTGTACCAGTTACTGCCAGTAGAGTGATGTGTTACAACTCAGCTTTCAGCAAATCTAAATGGAGCTTTTTGAAGACCATGGAATACATATGATTTTTTCTATACTTTGAACACATAGCCCAACTTGCACAGTGTCTGATACAAAATAGTTGCTTAGAAATGTTTTTAGAATGGCAAACGAATGCCTCTGCTTTAATGTCAAAGACATTATTATGGAAACAATATGGGATTTTGTTCAGTATTCCTTCCACCAAATAGATACGATTTTAGTTTTAGAAAATAGTGTTGGCCGGGCGTGGTGGCTCACACCTGTAATCCCAGCACTTTGGGAGGCTGAGGTGGGTGGATCACCTGAGGTTGGGAGTTGAAGACCAGCCTGACCAACATGGAGAAACCCCATCTCTACTAAAAACACAACATTAGCTGGGCATGGTGGCATATGCATGTAATCCCAGCTACTCAGGAGGCTGAGGCAGGAGAATCGCTTGAACCCGGGAGGTGGAGGTTGTGGTGAGCCAAGATCGTGCCTCTGCACTCCAGCCTGGGCGACAGGGTGAGACTTCATCTCAAAAAAAAAAAAAAAAAAAGAAAAGAAAAGAAATAGGTTAATTCTTTAGTACTTTCCTAAGCAAAAAATTGGGGAAGAATGTAGGCAAAGTTTATATTTACAGCTGACCTGATGGCAGTGCTTACAGAAGTTTCTATTACATACATAGCTGCTAAAGGAGTTTTTAAAACTTCTAAATTCAGTGTGTTAACTTGGACCTTTTTTCTTGTGGGATGTTTTGGTGAAGTAACTGGTCTACTGTTTTGTTTTTGTTTTCTATTACACTTTAAGTTCTGGAATACATGTACAGAACATGCAGGTTTGATACATAGGTATACATGTGCCATAGTGGTTTGCTGCACCCATCAACCCATCATCTACATTAGGTATTTCTCCTAATGCTATCCCTCCCCTAACCTTCCACCCCCTGACAGGCCCCAGTGTGTGACATTCCCCTCCCTATGTCCATGTGTTCTCATTGTTCAACTCCCATTTATGAGTGAGAACATGCGGTGTTTGGTTTTCTGTTCCTGTGTTAGTTTGCTGAGAATGATGGCTTCCAGCTTCATGTCCCTGCAAAGGACATGAATTCGTTCTTTTTTTATGGCAGCATAGTATTCCATGGTGTATATGTGCCACATTTTCTTTATCCAGTCTATAATTGATGGGCATTTGGGTTGGTTCCAAGTCTTTGCTATTGTGAATAGTGCTGCAATAAACATACGTGTGCATGTGTCTTTATAGTAGTCTTTGAGTATGTACCCAGTAATGGGATTGCTGGGTCAAATGGTATTTCTGGTTCTAGATCCTTGAGGAATCACCACACTGTCTTCCACAATGGTTGAACTAATTTACACTCCCACCAACAGTGTTGAAGTGTTCCAATTTCTCCACATCCTCTCCAGCATCTGTTGTTTCCTAACTTAATGATCGCCATTCTAACTGGCGTGAGATTGTATCTCGTGGTTTTGATACGTGTTTCTCTAATGACCAGTGATGATGAGCTTTTTTTCATATGTTTGTTGGCTGCATAAATGTCTTCTTTTGAGAAGTATCTGTTCATATCCTTCACCCACTTTTTGATGGGGTGGTTTTTTTCTTGTAAATTTGTTTAAGTTCCCTGTAGATTCTGGATATTAGCCCTTTGTCAGATGGATAGATTGCAGAATTTTTCTCCCATTCTGTAGGTTGCCTGTTCACTCTGATGATAGCTTCTTTTCCTGTGCAGGAGCTCTTTAGTTTAGTTAGATCCCATTTGCCAATTTATGCTTTTGTTGTCATTGCTTTTGGTGTTTTAGTCATGAAGTCTTTGCTCATGCCTGTGTCCTGAATGGTATTGCCTAGGTTTTCTTCTAGGGTTCTTATGGTTTTAGGTCTTACATTTAAGTCTTTAATTCATCTTGAGTTAATTTTTGTATAAGATGTAAGGAAGGGGTCCCATTTCAGTTTTCTGCATATGGCTAGCCAGTTTTCCCAACACCATTTATTAAGTAGGGAATCCTTTCCCCATTGCTTGTTTTTGTCCGGTTTATCAAAGATCAGATGGTTGTAGATGTGTGACATTATAGCTGAGGCCTCTTTTCTGTTCCATTGGTCTATATATTTGTTTTGCTACCAGTACCATGCTGTTTTGGTTACTGTAGTCTTGTAGTATAGTTTGAAGTCAGGTAGCATGATGCCTCCAGCTTTGTTCTTTTTGCTTAGGATTGTCTTTGCTATACGGGTTCCTTTTTGGTTCCATATGAAATTTAAAGTAGTTTTTTCCTAATTTTTTGAAGAAAGTCAGTGGTAGCTTGATGGGGATAGCATAGAATCTATAAATTACTTTGGACAGTATGGCCATTTTCACAATATTGATTCCTCCTGTCCATGAGCATGGAATGTTTTTTCCATTTGTTTGTGCCCTCTCTTATTTCCTTGAGCAGTGGTTTGTAGTTCTCCTTGAAGAGGTCCTTCACATCCCTTGTAAGTTGTATTCCTAGGTATTTTAATCTCTTTGTAGCAATTGTGAGTGGGAGTTCATTTGATTTGGCTCTCTGTTTGTCTATTATTGGTGTATAGGGATGCTTGTGATTTTTGCACATTGATTTTGTATCATGAGACTTTGCTGAAGTTGCTTATCAGCTCAAGGAGATTTTGGGCTGAGACGATGGGACATTCTAAATATACAGTCATATCATCTGCAGACAGACAATTTGACTTCCTCTGTTCCTATTTGAATACCCTTTATTTCTTTCTCTTGCCTGATTGCCCTGCCAAAACTTCCAATACTATGTTGAATAGGAGTGGTGAGAGAGGGCATACATGTCTTGTGCTGGCTTTCAAAGGGAGTGTTTCCGGCTTTTGCCCATTCAGTATGATATTGGCTGTGTGTTTGTCATAAATAGCTCTTATTATTTTGAGATATGTCCCATCAATACCTAGTTTATTGAGAGTTTTTAGCATGAAGGGGTGTTGAATTTTATCATAGGCCTTTTCTGCATCTATTGAGATAATCATGTTTTTGTTATTGGTTCTGTTTATGTGATGGATTACGTTTATTGATTTGTGTTTGTTGAACCAGCCTTACATCCCAGAGATGAAGCCAACTTGATCTTAGTGGATAAGCTTTTTGATGTGCTGCTGGAATCGGTTTGCCAGTATTTTATTCAGGGTTTTCACATCGATGTTCATCAGGGATATTGGCCTGAAATTTTCTTTTTTTGTAGTGTTTCTGCCAGGTTTTGGTATCAGGATGATGCTGGCCTCATTAAATGAGTTAGGGAGGAGTCGCTCTTTTTCTGTTGTTTGGAATGGTTTCAGAAGGAATGGTACCAGCTCCTCCTTGTACCTCTAGTAGAATTCGGCTGTGAATCCATCTGGTCCTGGGCTTTTTTTGTTTGGTAGGCTATTAATTACTGCCTCAATTTCAGAACTTGTTATTGGTCTATTTAGGGATTCGACTTTTTCCTGGTACAGTCTCGGGTGGGTGTATGTGTCCAGAAATTTATCCATTTCTTCTGGATTTTCTAGTTTATTTGCATAAAGGTGTTTATAGTATTCTCTGATGGTAGTTTGTGTTTCTGTGGGATCAGTGGTGATATGCCCTTTATCATTTTTTTATTATGTCTATTTGATTCTTTGTTCTTCTTTATTAGTCTGGCTAGTGGTCTGTTTTGTTAATCTTCAAAAAACCAGCTCCTGGATTCCTTTTTTTTTTTTTTAAATAGAGTTTTTTTGTGTCTGTATCTCCTTCAGTTCTGATCTGATCTTCAGTTATTTCTTGTCTTCTGCTAGCTTTTAAATTTGTTTGCTGTTGCTTCTCTAGTTCTTTTAATTGTGATGTTAGGGTGTCAATTGTAGATCTTTCCTGCTTTCTTCTGTGGGCATTTAGTGCTATAAATTTCCCTTTAAACACTGCTTTAGCTGTGTCCCAGAGATTCTGGTACGTTGTGTCTTTGTTCTCATTGGTTTCAAAGAACTTATTTATTTCTGCCTTAATTTCATTATTTATCCAGTAGTCATTCAGGAGCAGGTTGTTCGGTTTCCACGTAGTTGTGTGGTTTTGAGTGAGTTTCTTAATCCTGAGTTCTATATTTGATTGCACTGTAGTCTGAGAGACTGTTTGTTATGATTTCTGTTCTTTAGTATTTGCTGAGGAGTGTTGTGCTTCCAATTATGTGGTCAATTTTAGAATAAGTGCGACGTGGTGCTGAGAAGAATGTATATTCTGTTGATTTGGGGTGGAGAGTTCTGTAGATGTCTATTAGGTCTGCTTGGTCCAGAGCTGAGTTCAAGTCCTGAATATCCTTTTTAATTTTCTGTCTCATTGATCTGTCTGATATTGACAGTGGGGTTTTAAAGTCTTCCACTATTATTGTGTGGGAGTCTAAATTTCTTTGTAGATCTCTAGGAACTTGCTTTGTGAATCTGGGTGCTCCAGTATTGGGCGCATATATATTTAGGATAGTTAGCTCTTGTTGCATTGATCCCTTTACCATTATGTAATTCCCTTCTTTGTCTTTTTTGATCTTTGTTGGTTTAAAATCTGTTTTATTAGAGACTAGGATTGCATCCCCTGCTTATTTTTCCTTTCCATTTCCTTGATAAATATTCCTCCATCCCTTTATTTTGAGCCTATGTGTGTCTTTGCACATGATATGGGTCTCCTGAATACAGCACACCCACCGATGGGTCTTGACTCTTTATCCAATTTGCCAGTCTATGTCTTTTAATTGGGGCATTTAGCGCATTTACATTTAAGGTTAATATCCTTTCTTCCACTTGATCGATTCAGCTATTGATACTGTGTACACTTCATGAAGTTCTCGTGCTATGTTTTTCAACTTCATCAGGTCATTTATGTTCTTCTCTAAACTGGCTAGAGACTAGGATTGCAACCTTTGCTTATTTTTCCTTTAGTTAGCAATTCCCCTAACCTTTTTTCAGGATTCTTTGCTTCCTTGTATTGGGTTAGAACATGCTCCTTTAGCTCAGAGTAGTTTGTTATTACTCACCTTCTGAAGCCTACTTCTGTCAATTCATCAAATTAATTCTCCATCCAGTTTTGTTCCCTTGCTGGCGAGGGGTTGTGATCCTTTAGAGGAGAAGAGGCATTCTGGTTTTTGGAATTTTCAGCCTTTTTGTGCTGATTTTTCCTCATCTTTGTGGATTTATCTACCTTTGGTCTTTGATGTTGGTGACCTTTGGATGGGGATTTTGTGTGGACGTCCTTTTTGTTTATGTTGATGCTATTCCTTTGTTTGTTAGTTTTCCTTCTAATAGGCCCCTCTGCTGCAGGTCTTCTGGAGTTTGCTGGAGGTCCACTCCAGACCCTGTTTGCCTGGGTATCACCAGTGGAGGCTGCAGAACAGCAAAGATTGTTGCCCGTTCCTTCCTCTGGAAGCTTCGTCTCAGAGGGGCACCTGCCAGATGCCAGCTGGAGTTCTCCTGTATGAGGTGTCTGTTGACTCCTGCTGAGGGTGTCTCCCAGTCAGGAGGCATGGGGATCAGGGACCCACTTGAGGAGGCAGTCTGTCCCTTAGCAGAGCTCTAGAGCTGTGCTGGGAGATCCGCTGTTTTCTTCAGAGCCGGCAGGCAGGAACATTTAAGTCTGCTGAAGCTGCACCCACAGCTGCGCCTTCCCCCCAGGTGCTCTGTCCCAGGGAGATGGGAGTTTTATCTATAAGCCCCTGACTGGGCCTGCTGCCTTTCTTTCAGAGATGCCCTGCCCAGAGGGGAGGAATCTAGAGAGGTAGTATGGCTACAGTGGCTTTGCAGAGTTGCTGTGGGCTCCAGCTAGTTCAGACTTCCTTGCAGCTTTGTTTACACTGTGAAGGGAAAACTGCCTACTCAAGCCTCAGTAATGATGGGTGCCCCTCCCCCCACCAAGCTCTAGCATCCCAGGTTGACTTCAGACTGCTGTGCTGGCAGCGAGAATTTCAATCCAGTGGATCTTAGCTTGCTGAGCTCCATGGGGGTGGGATCCACTGAGCTAGACCACTTGGCTCCCTGACTTCAGCCCCCTTTCCAGGGGAGTGATTGGTTCTGCTCACTGGCATCCCAGACACCACTGAGGTATGAAAAAAAAAAAAACTCCTGCCACTAGCTCAGTGTTGCCCAAATGGCTGCCCAGTTTTGTGCTTGAAACGCAGGGCCCTGGTGGGGTAGGCACCCAAGGTAATCTGGTCTGTGGGTTGCAAAGACCATGGGAAAAGCTTAGTATCTGGGCCAGAGTGTACCGTTCCTCACGGCACAGTCCCTCACAGCACAGTTCCTCACAGCTTCCCTTGGCTGGGGGGGGAGGGAGTTCCCTGACTCCTTGCACTTTCCAGGTGAGTTCCCAGACTCCTTGCGCTTTCCACCCTGCTTCTGCTTGCCCTCCACGGGCTGTACCCACTATCTAACCAGTCCCAGTGAGATGAGCCAGGTACCTCAGTTGGAAATGCAGAATCACCTGCCTTCTGCATTGATCTGGCTGGGAGCTGCAGACTGGAGTTGTTCCTATTCGGCCATCTTGCCAGCCACCCCCTACTGTGTGTTTTTTAATGGCATCAGAATTATTCATTGTGGGGCTGTTGCACACTTTATTTGTACGAGTCATCTCTATGTGGATATTTAGATTGTACACACATACACACCCCTTTGTGCAAGTGTCTTGCTATTTCCTTAGAAAAAAATCTTATATATGAAGATGCTGCATAAAGTCATATGTACATTTTTTAGAATTGTGAGGATTTGGTTACATGCTATTATAAAGCCTTACAACAATGCCTGACAGTAAAATCTCAAGGGGTTTTGATAGTATGGTCATTGTTTTCATTGTCACAGTCTTGCCACTTGACTTTGAGCTCCTAAATATAGTGACTGCTTCAATTAGAAAAACATCAGAGATCCTTACGCAAAGTGGCCTGAACAATAAGGAAATTTCTGATTCTTGATTAAATGATAAAAAAATTTTATTACAAGATGCTCAGGGGGGCTGAGTACAGAACTAGTTAATTCAGAACCTCAAGAATATCAATGAAGAACCAGTCTTTCAACGTATGTTACCTGCCATTCTCGCTAAGTTAGCTTTTCTTCAAGCGTGTCCCATCACATGATACAGTGATTACTGGGAGTCATACTTGAATCAAAAGAAGAAAAGGCTAATTCTTTTTCACTCTATTTTAGGGCAGTGAAGTCTTTTTCTGAAGTACCTGGCAGATTTACCCTCACATTTCATTTGCCATTATTGAATAAATAGAATGGGACCACCATGATTAGTTTAGACCATTGTTTTTCCTACCTTTTGATTTTGACACACTAGGAAATACATTTTACTTCGTCATGATAAGGGCACTTATCACACATCACTTCTGTTTGGGCATATGTATGTCTCTCTTACACAATTAAATGTAATTCAAAATAAGTTTCTCAAAATAATGCTTACCTTTACTACTCATTGTAAGTTAAATGCTATTTTACTTATATTTAAATAGGTTTTTAATACCTAAATACAAAAATTTAGAACAGATGTAAGTTAATATATAGATATGGGCTGTTCATGAATTTTTTTCAGTCTGGAATGCATGAGGATAATGCTGTGAGCATATATAGTACATGGTTGAGCTGTGTTTTTCAAATTTTGAGTCAAGATTAAAAATACCTTTTTACACAAACAGGACATTTTGAGTAGTAAAATAATCTTAATAATTTATTCAGATGAGATTCATCAGTGAATTCTATACTTAGTCTATACTTAGTGGGAGGGAATTCCACAAGTGTATCAATACCAGGATTTGAGGATCATTGGGAACCATCTTGGAAGCTGCCTAGCACAAAGTATGAGGCAACTAAATGCAGTATGTCATCCTGGGTTGAATTATGGATTGGGAAGAAAATGCTGTAAAGAAAAATTGAGAAAATTGATGATTTGAGCATGGGTTGAATGTTAGGTGATATTATTACATCAGTATGTTGTCTAATTTTAATAATTGTATTATGGGTATGTAAGTCAATGTTTTTGTTATTTGGAACTGTACACTGAAGTATTTATGTGAAGGAAGGGTAATAAAGTTTTTGGACTATTCTTGCATGCCTTTTCTAAATTTGAAATTATTTCACAGTTAAAATTTAAAAATGTCAAGAGAGATTGTTTTAAAATCAAAACAATGTGAGTTTGGCTCTTAAGTTCATACATACTGAATACATTATATGTAGGTCTTGTATGTCAATCCTTTTAATAGGCTGTTGGATTTAGTTTATTAGTATTTTGTTGAGGATTTTTGAACTGATATTCATAGGAAATATTAATATTTGTAGGTTTCTTTCTTCTTGAGGTATCTTTGGGTTTGGTATCAGGGTGATGCTGGCCTCATAGAATAGGTAAGAACTATTGGCTCCTCTTCTGTTTTTGAAAGAGTTTGAGAAGGATTGGTGTTCTTGAAATGTTTGGTAGAATTCACCAATGAAACCATATGGTTCTGAACTTTTTTTTGTTGGGAGATTTTTGATTATTTATTAACTGTACTTAATAGGTTTGTTCAGATTTTATATTTCTTCTTGAGTCAGTTTTGGCAATTTTGATGTTCTTAGTAATTTTCCATTTTTTCTCTTACCACGTATCTGGTTTAAAGTATATGGAACAAGTATGCATTTTTGCATTGTGTAAACATATCTGATTTAATTTTATGTGAAGTTACATTTAAACCATATAAAATAAATCCTCCATTAAACTGCGTTGCCTTGCATATGTAACCTAAAATGCACTTATCGTTTGAGCATTCCAGTTGCTCCACATTCACATCAATATTTGGTATTTTCCATTGTTTTCATTTTAGCCCTGTGGTAGGGGTGTTCCACGTGATTTTGTTTTTTAAGTTTTAAGTTTTATTTTAACACTGTCATCTACAAGAATATCATTACCAACAATACATCTGGGGTCAGTCATTTTTATTGTTTTGCACATTTATAAAACCATGTTTTAAATCAAGCTTATTTTAAAGTCTTATGGTTATTATTTTCTATATAAAACGTGGCTCAAGTCAAGTCAAAGGTTACTGATTGAAGTCAACATTTTCTCTCAATTTTGTCACTGTCAACACTTCCAAATCTGGTAGTTGAGCTTGCCTCTGTAGGTTTTACTTCACTGTCTTTTTTTCTTCTAAATGTAGATTGATTCATTTTAAGGACCACTTGTATTAAATCAGTTAAAATATTACAGTTGCTGAGAATTGAAAAATTTTATACTCAATAACATTCTTTCTGAAAAATGCACTGAAAGTTTGTAACTAAACTTGGTGAAGGAATCAGCACTTTGCCAATAGATAAACTTCTCACATACTTTGCTTATAACTCTGCAGAGTTACTCTTTAACCTCTTCATTAAATCTGTGTCAGAAGATCAAATGAGGTATCAGTGAACCAAATACCTATTCCTGAACAATTTATGTTGTATTCCTCGCACATGGTAGTCTCAATTGGCTGCATTGTTCATCCTATTGTTCATTCGATGTTAAGGATATATGCAATATGCTCTATGTGGTTTATTCTATTCCTTCATTTTTTTATGCCAGTGGCAAGTCACTGATTTAATTTTATGATCCACTAATTGATCATAACCCTCAGTTTGAAAAACATGGATTTTAACCAGTCACCATTGTCTATCGGAGGTGGGACCAGCTTTTCCAAAGCATATGGCCTTACAGAAATGGGATAAATGCTAGACACACCGTTAGGCTTCTGTTTGAAAGGAAGAGAAGGGGTTTGACAACTAGAGGTTAGGATAGGCAACCAAAATAATCTGCTGCAGAGACTGTAGCTTACTCATTTAACTGTCCTAAGCATCTGGTGTGCTTGGAAGTACTGTACCAACTTGTTTCCCTTATTCCATTGGCTCTCAACAATTACTCTTCCTTTTCCTGGTTTGTTTGTAGTTTTGTGTTCCTCAGATATTTTTTCTTGTTGCTATCATTGTGCTTGCCTTTATATTGTCATTCTATCTCCTACCCTCTCATTTTAAAAAGTTCCCTTTTCATTTTGCTGCTTTTCATCTGCTTAGACAAAAGACTAGCTTCTTAAAAGCTGTGACTCAAGAGTAACTGAGTAACCAAGTTCTCGGTAAGATCTTAGGTTTTACTTCGTGATCTTTTTCATGGTGATACTTGCTTATTAGATTTTTTAAATGACATCCAAAATTTTTAGCTGAGGCCTGGCTAGTTACCAATAAGTTATCTCTGAAATACAGAAGTACTCCTGTACCCTTCAGTCTTCCAGAACAAAAGCTTCTGCTGTTATTAAATGGTAATAATGTAAGCACAATACTTGGGGACTCTACTAGATTATATTCCTTGTTTTCGTTGACGTTGGTAAAGAGAAGCCTGCTGTCCCACAGATCATTAATTTTAGAATTATGAGTAACATCAAGTGTATTAATTGTTGTAACCTAGCTTCAATTAGTCAACAGATACTTTAAAATATTGCATTTCACCAATTGTAAGATGCACATTTTCTGACATTTTAATGCAGCTTACATTTAATAGTGTCCCACAGTTGCTGTTGTCCCTGTGGTAAATCATGGTGTAGTTTCCACATGAACTTGGTTGGTAATCCTAGAGACATGACTGAACTGCACACCTTTTGTTGTTTTAATTAACAAACCATTGAATAATAAACCATTTAAGGACCTTTGAGAAAAGAATAGGAGTTTTGTTACTGTCCAAAATCTCTTCTGTTAATACCCTCTGTTAAGATTAAGATAGTGCTACTATCATCAAAGCTTGTAAGAATGAGCATCTGAAGCTTGAAAGTCCCAGAGACAACAGAGGATCGCTGTTTTAAGAAATGCTACATTATCAAGGATCTTGATAGTATAAAAACAATACTACATGGAAAACCTTGACACCTATGATTTTGAATATAAAAGTGATCAGAAGAATTGAACACTGAATGTGAAGAAATTTTAGGAATAACTTAGCCAGTTTAGATTGCTTATGTTTTTCTTATTTGTACATAATATATGGTTCTTACAGTTTCTAAATAAGTCTAAAGAGCTCTTTCACTATTTAAAATAAATAAATAATTTAAGCAATAAGAAAGCATGTGTCATGGTTTGACTATTTTCTTCCTTAGTGGTGTATAAAATAATGGTGCTTCATATAAACAGTACTATCTTGAATTTGATGAAAGAAAAGTTTGATTTACTGTCTTACTATTATTGTACTGCTTCCTATTATAACTTATGTTTTCTTCTCCATAACACTATAAGGCCATGCATGAATCATAGAGACTATGTCTCATTTTGATCTAGCAGCCACAGTATTATCCGGAAAATTGTTAGAATGCAAATTCTTAGACCCCACCCTAGACCTACTGAATCAGAAATCTGGATGTGGGTGTGTTACCAAGCCATACAGGTGATTTTAATGCAAGCTAAAGTTTGAGAACCACTGCTCTGGGCAGAATTTTAGGCAAGGGAAAAATACTGGTACTATTATATTCAAATTAGGCATATATGCATAGCTTAAAGAGTAAGAAACCATAGATGGCTTGACTTCAGCTTAATTATGTCTGCTAACAGTGTGTTTAAGAGGAATGAAGAAATTTACCATGGTGTGTGTTAGCTAACACCAGTAATGTAGGCAGAGTAATGGAATAGTCCAAGAACTACATCTCCTTCACTTTTGATATTTGATCTTTGTCTTTTCAGCATGATGTATCCCAGACTTTACTCAAGGCAACACTGGACAGTGTTGTAGAAGAATGTGTCAGCTTTGTGGGAGTGGACATTAACATCTGTTCAGAAGTTTTGTTAAGGTGAGACACATCTGTGGCTGAAGATCACAGAATCGAGTTTAACTGGCTATCCAGTCCAAACTCGGCTAGAGGAAGGGAACACGTGTATAAAGTTGTCAAGTATAGAACATCTATGGGTTTATACATTGCTTTAAGTAATCAGAGGGGAAGACATCATGTAAGAAAAGAATTATAACAATTCACATTATCATTTTTAATATTGCAGGTCTAAAGTGAAGAGCATAGAGCATATGGTAACCATTGAGTGCATTAGTGTTGCTAATAGAATTTAAATAAGGTTAACATGGAAAAGAGCTGTTTCCCACCACATGAGAGTAGAGATTTTTCACTAGTTAAGTCTCTTGCATGCATCTGTCAAACCTGGCAGTAACCAAAAGATAAATTCTGAGGGTTCAAAGTATGGTTACCGTATTTTTACCCTGATTCTACAAGAAACCTGTCAAAATTTTTATCATAGTATACTCACATGTTATATAATCTTTTTTCCCCCGTGGTTTTAGAAGAGCTGCTTTTTTGTTCACAGTTTTGCATTTATTACACAAGTCTGCTAATGCAGCATGAAATTCTCTGATCTGGACCTTTTTCGCTGAAACAGGTATAGGAGAAACTATCCCTTACATTTTAAGTTGTTGATTTTCTAACACAGCTACAAACATTTCATAATTTCATATATGGAATTTCATAATAAAGTTGAAATTCTCTGAAATAATCTTTTAACACCAAGGAAACTACCTAATATAGTTTTTATATATAATTTATACTAACCATGACAATTATAGATAAGGACCTTTCTATAGTTCAGCTCTATATTACTGAGAACAGGCTAACATGCAAAAAAGGTAGTACAACACAGTTGTAGCTATTATAACTTCTTCTAACTCACTTTGTATGTATGCTGAAAAAAATAGGCAAAATTATTACTTTATCCAGAAACATAAGGAATATGAATATATAGAAAAACTGTGAGGAACATTTTTTTCTTGCATCAGTGTTAGCCAGCTTACCAGCATCTTTATGACAGCTATTGGTTTTGTCTTTTTTTTTTTTTTCTTTCCTCTTGCACAACTCTTTTTTTTCCTCTGGTTTTCTTTTTTTGACTCCCCTTTGGATTAACTTAACTTATACATATGAGGATATGTCATTGCAGTTGTTTTTATGATCCAAATGTTTTATATCATTGTCTTTTCAGATGATATCTTCTTTTCAGTTTGCCTTTTTTTTTTTTTCCTTAGGCATATTGCAGGACTCAATGCCAACAGAGCCAAAAATATTATTGAATGGCGTGAGAAAAATGGACCCTTTATCAACCGAGAACAGCTGAAGAAAGTGAAAGGACTGGGTCCAAAATCCTTCCAACAGTGTGCTGGCTTCATCAGAATCAACCAGGATTATATCCGAACATTTTGCAGGTGATTATAAGTATACACTTTGATTCTATTGTCAACCTCCTCTCTTGTTACTGTTACCTATCCTACTACTGATTAGTGTAAATTCTAAGTGTCCATTGCATGCCTTCATTCAGTATGTGTTGAGTGTCCTTTGGCAGGCATTGGGAATACAGCAGTGAGCAAGTCAGCAAATTCTGCATTCTCATGGAGTTGTATTTTAATGTGTAATACAGACAATAAGCAAACTAGTAAAATTAGTAGTTTCAGAAGGCAAGAAGTGCTATAAAAATTGAAGCAGGGATATGTGACACTGTCTTAGGGGAGTAATACAACTACTTTAGATTCGTTATTTTTTGAAAACTTATTTGAGCAGAGTTTTGAATGAAATGCCACCCAAGTATCAGAAAGAAAGCATTCCAGGCAAAGTGAACACTAAGTGTGCACAGTCCTAAGACAGGACCAACTTTGATGTATTCAGGAAATGAGGGAAAGGCGCACACAGTTGGAGCATAGCAAATAGGAAGGACTGGTACAAGATGAGGTGACAATGGTGACTTCAAAGTGACCACTTTATATTGACATAGCTGTTCCCTAAGCATAGATATGTTTCCCCACTCCCTCCTCACTGAAAATGGATCAAAGCGTTGATTATCAGTTGTGTGTATCAAGAGCTAAATTTCTTTACTTTCTAATCCTGAAAGCACAAAAGCTTGTTAGATAAACTTCTTAGCATGGTATAATCATGAAAGAACATTTACGTGTCTACTACTTTGGGACTACCTGGTTAATTCATATGTACTTTTTTCTTTTGACAAAATTATAATAGAGGTCATATGGAAGATAACCTTTATTCTGGAAAAGACTGATTAAGCCTCACTAGAATATATTATAAAGCTGTGGTAATTAAACAGTTTGCTTTTGATGTAGGAATAGCACAGAATAAGGTCTGAAATCCACCAAAACATAGTTAGAATTTAGTTTATAGTAAAGGTGACATTTCAAATGGTAGGGTAAAATTGATTAATTATCTAACAAGTGATATTATGACAACTGTCAGTAATTCAATATGTGTGAAGGAAGCTATAGTCCCACTTCTCACTCCTGTGCCCAAATACATTACAGGTTTATCATAGACTTAAATGCAAAAAAAAAAGTAAAACTGTAAAAGCACCAGAAGAAAACATGGGGAAATATTGCAGAGCATTAGAGTGATGGAAATTCTTTCTAAATAGATCATGAAACCTAGAAGCCAGCACTGAAAAAAATTGAAGATAAAATGATTCTGTTTTTGTTAGTTTACATGTTCTTTGAACACTTGGTTAGAAAACACAGCATAGGCCAGGAGCGGTTGATCACCTGAGGTCAGGAGTTTGTGACCAGCCTGGCCAACATGGCGAAACCCTGTTTCTACTAAAAATACAAAAATTAGCTGTGTGTGGTGGTGCTCACCTGTAATCCCAGCTACCCAGGAGGCTGAGACAGGAGAACTACTCGAACCCAGGAGGTGGAGGTTGCAGTGAGCCAAGATCATGCCACTGCACTCCAGCCTGGAGACAGAGCAAGATCCTATCTATCTCAAAAACAGACAAACCCCAAAAGCACCAAAAAAACTCACAGTATAAAAAAGGAACAAAAAGTCAAAGACGCCTCTCAAGTCTCACTTGAAAAAGTTTCTTATATGTTGCTTCCAGAAAGTAAATTTACAGTTATGTCACCTTGTTTGTATATGTTTATTTTTTTAAAAATGTATACACAAGGGATCAGGCTCTGCAACTATTTGAAACTTGCTTTATTTGTTTCAGTCTTCTGGATCTCTTTCCAAATTATTACATATAGATATCTAACTTTTTATTCTTTATATTGTCTGCATAATATTTAATTGTATGGATGAGCTATAATTTAGTCTAATCAGTGTCTTATTGATGAATATTGAGCTTGTTTTAAAGCCTTGTATTTTTCCAGCTGATAATTAGGTACTTGAAGATTTGTGACTGTTACATCTCCTGAATAGTTCATAGGTTTATTCAGAATGGAATATTGCTACCACATTTAATGTTTTTTGCTTGAAATTTATTTGCTAGCAATGTTACTATATTTGCCTTTTCAAAATATGCCTGGTTTTTTTTTTTCTAATTTTTATACTTTCTATGACATTTTTGATGTGGCTCTTAGAAACATATAGCTAGATTTCATGGTTTTACTCAATCTGATATTAATACATTCACATTTGTTGTATTTATTTATATGTTTGGGCTTATTCTTCCTATGTATTTTGCCTCCATCATGCTTTCTGATTCTTCTTTTCCTTTTAGGCTATTTATTAGATTTATCAGTTAATAAGTTTTCTGTTTCCTTGTTATCTCATCTCATCTTTATCTCTCCTTAGTGATTTCAAAGTTGCACATCTTCTGTTCTTCTGATGATCATCCTTAAATTTGTTTTGGACTGACCTCTGGAGTTAATAGGTGTCTCTGCCCTCTTAGAGACGACTAGAAACAGTATCCTTCCCAATCTTTCTCTCTTCAACTCTGTCTACCTCTCATGATAAGACGACCTGGGATTTTAGTTTCAGTACTCTCCTCCCCTCTCCTCTCCTCCCCTCCCCTCTCCTCTCCTCTCCTCTCCTCTCCTCTCCCCTCCTCTCCTCCCCTCACCTCCCCTCCCCTCATACACACACTATATGCATCTTTACATATACACACACAATATGCGTCTGTCTGTACATATACACACACTATATGCGTCTGTCTGTACATATACGCACCCTATATGCATCTTCACATATACACACACTATATGCATCTGCGACATATACACACACTATATGCATGTGTCTGTACATATACACACACTATATGTGTCTTTGCATATACACACACTATATGCATCTGTCTGTACATATACACTATGCATGTGTCTGTACATATACACACTATGCGTGTGTACATATACATGTATACACCATATGCATGTGTATATGTGTATATAATATACACATACATTATACACACTCCTCTCTATATAAAAATATGTATTTTTATAGATGTATATTTTAACATATATACACATACTGTATGTGTGTATATACACATAATGTATATATATTTACATCATTCACTAGCATTTACTTAATCAGTTTTTGTGGTTTCTACACGGTTTCTTGTAATTCATATTATCATTTTTCTTCGATTTATTGGTTTTTGCTAGAATTAATCCTTAAGAAATTCTTTTTAGAGAGGTCGTATGGGTTATACTTAAGTCCTTACATACCTGCAAACGATTTCAATTTGCCCTCTTACTCAAATGCTAATTTGACTAGGTATGTGATTCTAAATTCAAAATCATTTTCTCTCAGAACTTTTAAGATACTGTTCCACTATGTTCTGACATCTGATGTTTGCCAATGAGAAATCTGATGCTAGCCTGATTCCAGATCCTTTTTAAGTAATGTTTTAATTTTCTTTCTTGAAAGCCTTTTAGAATTTTAAAAATTATTTATATTGTAAAGTTTATCCATGATACGTCAAGTATGAGTCTTTTTCTTTTCTTTTTTTTGAGACAGTCTGTCCCTCTGTTGCCCAAACTGGAATGCGATGGCAAGATCTCAGCTCACTGCAACCTCTGCTTCCCAGGTTTAAGCGATTCTCCTGCCACAGCCTCCCAAGTAGCTGGGACTACAGGCATGCACCACCACAACCAGCTAATTTTTAAATGTTTAGTAGAGACAGGGTTTCATCATGTTGGCCAGGCTGGTCTTGAACTCATGACCTCAGGTGATCTGCCTGCCTTGGCCTCCCAAAGTGTTGGGATTACAGGCGTCAGCCACTGCGCTTAGCCAAGTATGAGTCTTTTTTTGTTCATCCTGTTCTACACTCAATAGATTCTTTTGAGAGCTTGTTTTTCTTAGCTCTGAGAAATATTATTTTGTTTCCCTACATTTTCCTCTTTTCTCTCCTAGAATGCCAGTTATACAGACAATCAGTTAAGAATGTTTTTGGCTTTAAGTAACAGAAAGCCCTTTTCCCAGTGATTTAAACAAATAAGTGGTAGTTTCTATGAAGTGAAAGGTCAGAATCTGGTTGCTGTTTTTGCATATTTGTATGACAGAGAAATAAGCACATTTTAATTTGAAGACTTTTCTGCCCAACCTTCCCCTTTTTATAAATGTGGTTTTTTCTGGTTTTACATAGTCAGCAAACTGAATCTTCAGGCCAAATTCGAGGAGTTGCTGTTACATCTTCAGCAGACATTGAGGTCACAAATGAGAAGCAGGGCAAAAAGAAGAGCAAAACTGCAGTGAATGTTTTACTGAAGCCAAATCCTTTGGACCAAACTTGTATTCATCCAGAATCATATGACATAGCAATGAGGTAAGTCTGAGGCCCATGTGGAAATTCTCCATATCCAGAGTGAGTTCTTTACAGCAAATGGCCTTTGTTTTGGCATAATGGAAACTGAAAAATATGACCATGTTTAATGTGACAACATTTTTCAGAAGTTCTGCATTGCTGAGTTATGTGGCACATTATTTTATTTCAGTGAGGAATGAAGCCATTACTCCTGGAGCATTGTCAAGCTAATAAACCCTGATACTAATGGTGAAGTGTGTGTAATGGAAATTGCATGGCACTCCCCTCTGTTTGTTTTGGAAATTAACAAGACACAACTGACTAGAACCTGGCATAAAACTTGTGCTTTTCTAAAGATAAAACCCTTTTGAAAGTATACAGCCAACTCAGCTTTCTTAAGTAATATTTTTATTGGTTATTGGTTATTAAAATCTAAGAAATGATGTACTTTTAGTGAGTATACATTAACAGAATGACATGGGGGAAGCTTTTGAGTATAAGGGAAGTTTAAGGCATAAAAAGAAAAAACTTTTTAATAGCATATTTAATTAGTTTTAAATTTTTTTAATTAGTTCAAAAACAGTGACTTGCTACATGACATTTTTAAAAGATTCTTACTGAATTATATGACAGTATAAGAAATATAGTGAATATTTTGACTTTTATTGAATCTAAAATGAGATTTTTGTTTTAAAATCACTTGTATTTGATTATTTTAGTAAATGTCATTATGTCATTAATTTGCTTTCTTTTAAAAATATTTTAAAAGACTATAGTATATTATAGAAAACTTAGAAAAAAGAAGTAAAAAATAATATTCTGTCAACATCCAGCTGGTTCGTGATTTCCCCCAAAAGTTTTATGATGAAAAAATTTAACCATACAGAAAAATTGGAAACAAAAATTTTACAGTGAATTCCTATATAGCCACACCTAGATTTTATCATTAACATTTTACTATATTTGTTTTTCTACATATCCATCTACTTGTCCATCCATCTTTTTTGTTTTGTTCTGTTCTGTTTTGTTTTTGAGACAAGGTCTTTCTGTCATCCAGTGCAGTGGTGTGATCTTGGCTCACAGCATCCTCTGCCTCCTGGGTTCAAGTGATTCTTGCGCCTCAGCCTCCTGAGTAGCTGGAGTTACAGGTGTACAGCACCACGGTCTGGCTAATTTTTTATATTTTTAGTAGAGACGGAGTTTCGCTATGTTGTCCAGGCTGGTTTTGAACTCCTGGACTGGAGTGATCCGCCCACCTTGGCCTCCCAAAGAGCTGGGATTACAGGCATGCGCCACTGCACCTGGCCCATCTTATGTTTTTGATGCATTCCGAAGAAGGTTGCAGACATTGGTACACTTTGCACTAAATACGTCAACATTCAAATAATTAACTACAATTTGATAATTCTTTACAATTTTTTTCTTTTGAGGTCACATTTACATACAATTAAATTTTAAGTTTGTATTAGCTGAATTTTGACAAATACCTACATCTGTGTAACCAAACTGCTGTTGAGATCAGGAACATTTCTATTTGAAAACGTTCCATTATACCTTTTCCAATCAGTTACTGCCGCAGCCTCCCAGAGGTAACTACTTGATTTTTTTCTACCAAGGATTAGTTTTCTCCCTCTACCATACAGTTGTACTCATCTGTGTAAGGCTTCTTTCAGCATCATATTTAGCGATTTATCTGTGTTGTAACAAGTATCAGTAGCTTATTTTTTATTGCTTAGTTATATTCCATTGTGTGAATATACCACAGCTTATCTATTTTCCTGTTAATCTATTTTCCTATTAATCTAAGAGGTACAGGAAATACCAAACTGTTTTTTTATACTCTCTACATTCGGTACAACGTAGAACACTTCTGTGGCCTCTGGTCACCAAAATATGTAGGGATTTCTCCCCTCCAACCAGTCGATTCTGCAGCAGATTATCCAGCAGACATCACCTGGGTGTCCTCTAATTCAGTTAATTTCTGACACTGTCTACCTGGAGATAGTGTCAGATCCCACAGCTTGAGGGTTCAGTACTATAAGATTACTCCCGACTTCAGGCGCCTGGTTTGTGACCTATAACTTCAGGATTCCTACGACCCTGGAGTTCAATTGATTTGCCAGTTTACAGAACTCAGGGAAACATCTACTTAATGTTCATCCATTTATTATAAAGGATATTACAAAGGATACAGATGAACAGCCAGATGGAGAAGATGTATAGGGAAAGGTAGAGAGGAAAGGCATATGGGAGGAAGGATGTGGAACTTCTGCGTAGGCATACTACCCTCTAGGAACCTCCAGGTGTTGAGCTATCTAGAAGCTCATTGGAACCCAGGCTTTTGGGTTTTTAGTAGGTTTCATTACATAGGCACGATTGAATCATTGACTGTTAGTGATCAACTCAACTTTCATCCCTTCTCCCCTCCCTGGAGGTTGAGGGCCTGGAGCTGAAAGTGACAACCCCTCTACTCACTTGTTTGGTTTTTCTGGTGACCGTCCCCTATTGTGAAGCTATCTAGGGGACCCCAGCTACCAGTCATGTCATACAAAATACACTCTTATCTATCACTCTGGAGATTCCAAAGGTTTTAGGAGCTTTTTGCAGGGAAATGGGAGGAAAGCCAGATATGTATTTCCCAATATCACATGAACCTTGCTTATTTCCAGTCTTTGGCCATTCTGAGTAAAACTGCTGTGAATATTCTTGCACAGTTTTTTTGTTGCCTTTGACCTTTGTTTTCATTTATCTTAGAAAAATACCTAGGAGAGGAATTGATAAGTCATGAAGTCTGATGAAAGTTTAGTTTTCTTAGAATCCCTCTGGTTGTACCATTTCACGTTTTACACTTTCACCATGAGAATTCTGGTTGCCTTGCATTTTTGTCATATGATGTTAGGTAGTTGTTAGCCATTCTAATGTGTGTAGAAAGATCTACGTGGTTTTAATTTGCATTTCCCTGGCAACATTGAACACTTTCTAATGTGCTTACTAGTCATTTGTATATCTTCTTTGTGAAATATTTGTTCATATTATTTGGCCATTTTCTAATTGAATTGTTTGCCCTTTTATTATTGAGTTTTAGGGGTTTTTAATATATCCTGCATATATAAAAATGTACTTTGTCAAATATATGATTCATGAATATTTTTTCCCAGTTTGTGGTTTACCTCTTTTTTTTAGAGACCAAAAGAAATGTCTTATTGCTGTCTTAATAATATTTATCAAATCTTTTGGTCCATGAACTTATTATATCTTAGCATTTATTTAGGTCTTATTTCTCTAAGCAGTGTCTTTTAGTTTTCAGTGTACAGGTTTTGCATGTGTTTTATTAAATGTATTATATGTTTTTCAACACTATTGTAAATGGAGTTTTTAAAATTTGCTACTTGTTTGTTGCTAGTATATAAAAATATGAATTTTGTATAATCTTATATCCTGCAGACTTGTTAAATTCACTTACTAGTTCTACTAGGTATTTGTAGATTCCTTAAGTTCTCCTATATAAGTAGTTATGTCATCAGTAACTATATTAAACCTTACTTCCTCCATTTTAATCTTCATGCCTCTTATTTTTCTTTACTTTATTCTTTTTTCTTTTTTTCTTTTTGCCTATTGCAATGGCCGGGACCTTCAGTACAGTGTTGAATAGGAATGGTGAGAGCAGATATCCTTGTCTTGTTCTCAACTTTGGGACATGGTTCTGATTTTTTTTAATGTAAAAAAATTGTGGTTCCATAGTAATTGTCTTTTTAGTGTTTGATGAGAAGGTGCATATGTGCACAGGGTTTCATAGACTTCTTGCAGTAATTCTGAGCTGTACATGGGGACTACATTATTTTGTTCTGTGCAAATCACTATCTTTTTTAGGGGCGGGTGGGGATCGGAGGGAATGTGGACAGGGTCTCACTTTGTCACACAGGCAAGAGTGCAGTGGTGTGATCTTGGCTCATTGCAGCCTCAACCTCCTGAGCTCAAGCAATCCTCCCACCTCAGCCCCAAATAGCTGGGACTACAGGCATGTGCTGTGCCACCATGCCCAGCTAATTTTTGTATTTTTAGTAGAAACGGGGCTTCACCATGTTGCCCAGGCTAGTCTTGAACTCCTGCGCTTAGGCAGTCCTCCTACTCGGCCTCCCAAAGTGCTGGGATTACAGGCGTGAGCCACTGTATCCAGCCAGTATCTTTTATAATGTATGTTTTTGTTTGTTTCCGTAATCTGATTATAATATGGTTTAGAAGTTTCTCAATTTTTGTCAGTTTGCTTTCTATTGTAAGCACTGTTTTTTGTTTCTATATATCCCTCTCATTAAAAGCTTAATGTTTCATCAAGTGATTGAACTGTAACTTATTTTAGCTATAGCAGCGCTAATAGTGGTTCATTATGATGCATTCCTAGAAGTAGAATTACTCTATTAAAGGGCTTGAAAGTTTCTGTGGCTCTTGAAATACATCACCAAGTAACACACTGATTTATAATGCCATCAGCAGTGTTCAAACCTGAAAAATCTTGAATTTCTCCTGTTAAACAGGACTTTTTTTGGCCAACTTTTATATGGTCCAGTTTCTGCATGTGAAATATAAATGCCCTGCTAGTGACGTCACCCTTCTGTCTGTGCTTGTCTCTCAGAAGGAAGGTATTTGTGAACTAGTTAATGGGAAATTTCTTCTGTTGCAGTCCAACCCCTGACCTTTAAAACCTAGAGATTATCGCTTCTCAGCCTTTTGGCTAAGATCAAGTGTGAAACCTAGAGATGAAATTAGCAATTTATCTTGCCATCCCCATCATCCAGTTTGGAACTGCGATAGCAATTTCTGGCTATCAAGTACGCTTAGTTTAAACATCACCCATCATAGGTCGTTCATACTCTCTATATATTCTCACACAAGTGTCTTCCCAGGGAAGAAAAAAAGCCCATTTAAGATGTGGTTAGGTCATCATTGGTTTGATTTCAGTTCTATTAAAAGAATTTTTGTTGCAGTACATTTCATGTTTTAGTTGTATCAGAAAACTATTGGAAATTAAATGCCTTTAATGTCACCCTTCCATAATATCACCCACACAAATACATCAAAATGTAACATGATTACCTTTCGTGTTTATGGTAGTCTTTCCTTTCGTGTTTATGGTCGTCTGTCTCATATGTGTTTTTAGGAAAATTGAGATTATGATATTTTATAGCCTGAGTTAGTGGTTTAAAGAAAGTCAACTTTTTTGTTTATGTTTATTATTTATATAATTTTTAAAAAGCCTTATTTATGTATGAGTTCTTTGTATATTAAAGCCCTTTGTTTTATGGACTGGCATTGTTTTTCTACTTGTTCACCTTTTGTATCTGCTTATAATGTTACGTTTTTGAAATATGAATGTTTAATTGTTATGAAGTAAAACTTTTTTTGGTTTTTATGCAAGTTGTGTCTTAAGAGCCCACATCTCTAAGATCATCAGTTCAGTGTTCCCCATATTCTTTGTGTTCTTTATTTTAATAATTACTCTGAATTCTGTTGGTGATGACTTTATTCATCACTTAGAATGTACAGAGCACTGTGGTAGGGGCTGAAGTATATAAAAATGAATAGAGGTGACTATACTCTCAAGGAGCCTAATAACTCCTTGGGGAGGATAAAACTTACATTCACAGATATCACAGTAGTGCTGAACAATTAGAAAGTACCCTTTGTGAAGCATAAAGGTTGCTCCCAGGAAAAAGAACTCATTTCCAGATAGGGGAATCTTGTAAAGTTTTATGCAGAAGGTTACATTTAGGCTAGGTTTTTAAGGATTTCATTCTGTAGAAAGAGGCACTTAAAAGATTGGAGACAGAAAAATATAGCTCAGGCCAGCTTTGGAATAGTTAATGGTCCAGTACAAACAACTTTCAATGACTACTTCCTCATTACCAAGCATGTTAGAAGCATCATCATGTTTAAACCTTACACAGCAACCCTATGAGGTTGGTACTATGGTACTATTATTATTCCCACTTCTTCAAGTATACAGTCTCAGATAGGGTAAGTAAATTGTCTAAGCTAACTTAGCTAGTAGAACCAAGATTTGAACTAGATCTGTGTCACTTTAAAGCTTGAGCTCTTAACTAGGCTACAATGAAAAAGCTAGCTTGCAGCCAGATTTTAATGAAATCATAATGGTCTTTCCAGTTAAAGGTATTGTACCCGAAAGATTCTATGTGTTAT